>NC_090740.1:5173224-5190724 GCF_036898095.1 Palaemon carinicauda
TTTCCACGTTACTTCCAAATCTATTATGTAACTGTTCTATAGTAACCATCTCGTCTATAGCCATTTTTTACTAGTTTAAACCAACGATTTTTTATCAGTCCTGCTATCTGTCTTACCTTCTCAGTAAAAATCTTACCAAGCAAAGTATATATTATGATGTTATGCCTTAGAATTCTTACAGAAACTATCTCATTTACCTGTTCAGTGGGAAATCACTCATTAACTCTCTTTCTCAACAACAGTAGGCTAATTCATAAACGCAATTTAATGGAAACAGCTGTAAGAGACAAAATATTTTGATAAATTCCATCCCCATTCGGTGGCAACAATCTTTTCATCCACCTACTAGCAACAACGGATATGACGTCATTGACCATAATCTACGTGACTTTGTACCGGATGCTAACCTAGACATACATGCCTCCCGAAATGGCTCATTCTCATGTGTTAAAAAACATAATGTTCGATTAAAATGCAGAGAAACAACAAATAAGTCATGGATGAATCTATAGAGATTGTTAATGAATATACGAACTTAGGGCAAAGTGTTTTCCCAAGACATGAGACCGAAATTAAATAGGTAAACATGGGATGGAAAGCTTTTGGTAAATACATTGAGATTATGAAAGGTAGAATGCCACTTTCTCTAAAAAGATAAGTACTTATTTAAATGTTGTAACTGTTCTTGGAGATTTCATTTGTCCTTGTTTCCTTTCCTCACAGGGTTAGTTTCCTTGACAGAGCCCCTGGGATTATAGCATCCTGCTTTTCCAACTATAGGGTTGTAGCTTAGCAAGTAATAATAATAATAATAATAATAATAATAATAATAATAATAATCCTACCAGTATTAGCTAATGCATCAGAAACTTGGAGCCTTACTAAAGCCTTAGAACATAAGCTAGTTATAACTTTAAGAGCTAAGGAAAGAATAATGACCGGAATAACAATAAGAGACAGAAAAAGAGCAACATGAATACGAGAGCAAACTAAAGTAGATGACATTCTAACAAAATGTAGGAGATAGAAATAGACATGGGCAGGACATAAAATGAGAATGACAGATAATAGATGGATACCAAGGATAACAGAATGGGTCCACAGAGATTGCAAAAGAAGCGGGAGAAGGAAGAGAAGACGGTGATTGACAAGCTAAGAAAATTTTGGGATGTGGACTGGCATGGAAAAGACCATAAACAGACGTGAGTGGAAGGAAATGTCTGAGGCCTTTGTTCTGCTGTGGACTAGTTACGGCTGATGATGATGGTATAAATATATATATATATATATATATATATATATATATATATATATATATATATATATATATATATATATATATATATATATATATATATATATATATATATATATATATATATTCCACCTCTTCTTTCTTGTGTATTTATTGAAAATAAGATAATAAAATCAATCTTCTCTAAAAAAATTTTCAACCATTGACTGACATGAAATGTGAATAAGATATTAAGCAAACAAAATCGTTTTCAAAGACATAGACCTATAATTCTATCTTTAAAAATTCATTAAAAAATCTATAATACCTAAAACATAGAATAACCGACACGAAATGATTCATATTACGTGGGAAAATGAACATGTGATGTTGAATGTTACATTTTTTTTTTCATTGGTCACAAGTTATAATAGTTGTCAATAGGCGGAGCTTCGTTTCTTACTTGTCTGATTTCATGTACGGTCATTGACTTAGGCCTAACTTCTAAATTAAATTTTCACAGATACCTGTTATTCTTAAATTTCATAGATGCTTAAGTATAGATAAAATTATGTGAATTTTATTTCATCTATTTAAAGTCCAATTTTTATTTATCTATTAATAAACCTAAAATGCAAACGTGGCTCTTATGGAAGATGTTCGAAATTTCGTTGTCGTGTAAATCTACCAAGAATAAATGGTATGTTTGCAGCTCAAATGTAATTATATAAGACATATGAACGCATACACTTACAATAGCATTCTAATTATATGTAGCTGAAATACTCAAGAAGAGAGTAAAATTTAAATTAGAATTTTTTTTTTCGTCTGACAGCCCCACACTGTCACACCAATGGCTGGCAGTGTGTTGAGATAACAAGTTAAGAATAGTGGTAAGGGAAGAATAGGTTGCAGTATAATCTTCCTTACGTAGACAAGCAGATCTATTTGGTGCTTCGCCCATCTAAACAACTTTATTTGCTTGTGATATTGTAAGTATTATATCACATTAGACACACTTTTCGTAGGCGTTAAACATTAGTGAATATAAAATGTATCCGTAAACACTATCTAGCAATGTCCCCTAGTTGGTGTTTTGTTCTATGAGATTGAAATAACTTGTTGATATTGATTTAGTTTTTTGGACATTTTTTAATAAATTAAGAATTTGTAATATTTTAAATGTTTTTTGAGTGGTGTTATCAAAGGGAACAACATTAAAAGATAAAACCATAATGTTTACTATTTGGCAACATTTATCAAACATGACGTCACACAGCTGTCAGTATGTTTACAAGGGTTTTCACACTTTTATCGTTTTATGGACACCAATAAATTAACATTTATTGATCAAACGGATCAAGTCACTCTTTGAAGTCAATCCCTATTTATTGTTGAAGCTTATATCAGCAAATAACGAACGCAAAAACTATGATAATGTAAATCCTCTTCTTAGAATTTCGACTTAAATTGTGCCGATCACGTGAAAGTTTGTAATTTTTGTAAAAGTGACGTAATTTGTGTTTGCACGTGTTTTGCCGTGGAATTGTTGATAAAGAAATGTTATTTACATAGGCAGCAGACCCCCTAAATTTTGGAAAGGTAAATATATATATATATATATATATATATATATATATATATATATATATATATATATATATATATATTATAGATACACGATATATATGTGTATATATATAATGAATATATATATATATATATATATATATATATATATATATATATATATATATATATATATATATATATATATATGCATTATATATACACATTATACATATACATTATATATATTTATATATATATACACAATATATACACACACACACACACACACATATATATATATATATATATATATATATATATATATATATATATATATATATATATATATGCATTGTATATACACGTTATACATATACATTATATATTTATATATATATATATATATATATATATATATATATATATACACACAATATACATGTATATATATATATATATATATATATATATATATATATATATATATATATATATATATATATATATATATATATATATATTTATATATATACACACAATATACATGTATATATATATATATATATATATATATATATATATATATATATATATATATATATACCTAAAGTATATATATATATATATATATATATATATATATATATATATATATATATATATATATATATATATATATATATATATATATATATATATCAATAATAAAAGCTATTATCCTGATTCTAAAGAAATTTACTCTCGGTTCAATTTCAATTTCTAGAGGGATGTGAAGTTTAAGAAATACTGGAGTTGGTTCAAGTAAAATACCAGACAATATATATATATATATATATATATATATATATATATATATATATATATATATATATATATATATATCCTCAATTATTTCGACTGGCATTTTGTGGTACACATACCTTGCCTCTCAGAGGTGATGAACATCAAGTTATATATTTATAGATTTAATTTAACTGAGATTAAACTGGAATTGATGATTTTAGATGACAGCATAGGCCTACCCGTGACAACAAATTCAAAATCAATTAATATCATTATGTGGAAATGTTATAAAAATTATATCTTTAATGACGTATAGATGGCAGATGAGACCCAGGGTTGTAGCTTAGATAATAATAATAATAATAATAATAATAATAATAATAATAATAATAATAATAATAATAATATCAAATCTTTCAATTCGATCTTTCCACTGTCTTTTTTTCCTTTGATAGTTTTTTTTCTATGTAAAATCATGTCATTTCTATATATAAAAGCATTTATCGCTTGCAAAATGAACAGTGCATACTTTATGCATTAATCTCTTCCTCCCCCGGATATGACGTCACGTTTTATCTATGTAAACTTATATTCCGAAATAAATCAACCTGAAACTGATCGCTCGGTCTAGGGGAGTTGACATGATACTCTGTATCACTGCGCACTACCGGTATATTGCACCAGTATAATAGTTTTATATTTCTCTTTTATTTTGGTTTATTTTATTTTTGTTTATATTATTATTCACGTTTTTATTGTATGTACATTAGTTATCTTAATCTGTAAATCCTTGCTTGCTTCCTGTGTTGGACTGAGTGTAGGCCTATTCTCATTATTATTATTTTTTTTTTTGTGGATATACGTAAATTGGAACTGTTGAGTTCGTGTGCACTATTATCAGACAGTTTATATATTATTTTTATTATGTTTATTAATATTTCACTTGTAAGCATGGGAAATTATGTGAAACTGCGTGTAACTTTTCTTTAGTGTGAAGACGTGGTGAAATTATGAATGGGATTCTATCACAATTACTTCATTATTTGTTGAATTAATAACAGCCACACTGCTAATAGCAGTAGTAACGCAAGTAATATGTATACAAAGAATTTTAGTTTATATTTGGATACTCGTCCATCAATAGGTCACTGTTAGAATTACTTTTCAAATATAATATCCTAAGTCCCAACTCAAAACTTGGAAGCTGATAATATATAGTCAATTCTTTTTAGTGAGGCAGATTTGCACCGACTCGCAGGGGTGACCTTTTAGCTCGGAAAAGTTTCCCGCTCCCTGATTGGTTGGACAAGATAATTCTAACCAATCAGATAGCAGGAAACTTTTTGAGCTAAAAGGGCACCGCTGTTAGTCAGTGCTAATGCGCCTCATTAAAAAAAAAATTGAGTATAGTCATTATAGCAGACAGAAGTGCAAGAAAGTTTTTAGGGTTTAAATGAGTCTTAGAAAAGAGACAAAGAGGTGAATATTGGAAAGACAGCTGATGATAGCAGTAGAAAAGGACATGAAGAAGTAAGCATTCAAGTGGAAGATAGTACAGAACAATTAGTTTAAATAGAGAGAGAGAGAGAGAGAGAGAGAGAGAGAGAGAGAGAGAGAGAGAGAGAGAGAGAGTATGGCAAAATTGGAGAGAAGTAATTGGAGTTGTTTCATACAAGAAAATGACCTTTAAGCGGGGTTTACACGATCGAACTGTTCCTTGAACCCGGTTGTCGAACCTGCTTTTCAAACGGTTCGAAGAAGTGGAATCAGCCACAAACGCATAAGGTTTGTAGACAATGAAGCCCCGCCCACAAAAGTCAGGCGAAAACAGACTTTCTTCCAACCGTTCAACGAACGTGTTCGATAACCGAATACCCCTTTCACACGTTCGAACCTCACTTCAAACACAGGTCTGTCGAACCGCGTTCGACGAACCGTTCGACCGTGTAAACCCGTCTTAAGACTCAAAACGAAGATCTGTAAGACACCTATCAGGCCCGTAATATGTATTGCATGGGGTAGAAACTTGGGAACTTATGAGGAAAGAGGAGAGATAGTTGTAGAGAACCGAGATGAGGATGGTAACTTGGATGTATGGAATATCACTACAGGAAAGGAGGGAGAGTCAAGATATGATCATCTGTGGTATATATAATGTAAAAGATAAAGCTAGGGAAGCTCATATGAGATAATATGGGCTTATAATAAGAAAGGAGGAGCTAAGAACATGCCAGTAATGGCACAGAGGAGCGTGGGGAGCAAGCAGAGATATGGATGGACGTGGAGAGGACTCAGAGCCAGAGGAGGGATATGGTGCTTGGAGAAAAAAGATGTGGGGGATAGAAATAGATGGAGCAAGTTAACTCGAGCGGCCGGCTCTGTAGTACTGTGGGACTAATAAAGGGAAAAGAAGATAGAACGTACATTATCTTTGATATGATTTAATCAATCTTGTTAATTAAATCATCTCAGCATTTCAAATTGCTCTTAAATTGACATTTCGACTGTATAGTGATAAAGTTTTGAATGAATAGCCTCCGTTTCGTAGATTGCTCCGCGCTGAGAACTAGGTCTAAAGAGTCTGTATCTTAGGCCTACTATTTTTAACTGAATTAATATATTATATACAAATGATTGTATCTCTCGTCGTTAATGCTTTAAATAAGCTAGTCTATACCAATTGATTTACTGTTTCGTGGAACATTGGGATTTATTTAAAGTTGATTACGTAATCAGGAAAATGTTTAGACTAAAAGGCTACCGGAAGTTAGCCCTTATCGATTGGCAGTGTTAAAGTGAAAGATTAATGGATACAGTGATATCACGCCCTTCCTGGGGTGAAGGTTAATCCACTCAATACTTACACACACACACACACACACACACACACACACACACACACACACATATATATATATATATATATATATATATATATATATATATATATATATACACACACACACACACACACACACACACATATATATATATATATATATATATATATATATATATATATATATATATATATATATATATATATGTGTGTGTGTGTGTGTGTGTGTATATATATATATATATATATATATATATATATATATATATATATATATATATATATATATATATATACTGTATATATACTACACACACACACACACATATATATATATATATATATATATATATATATATATATATATATATATATATATATATATATATGTAGTATATAAACAGTATATATGCATATACATATATATGTATATAGTATATATACAGTGTATACACACACACACATATATATATATATATATATATATATATATATATATATATATATATATATATATATATATACATATATATATATATATATATATATATATATATATATATATATATATATATATATATATATATATATATATATATCAATCTTTACGTAATGTTACAATGATTCACCGATTATCAGGGCGTCAAAATGTTATCAAGGACTGGTGAGATATCGCTTTATTGAATATCAAATTCTATAGATAACTTCATCTGGGCGGAAGGTCTCATGATAAAAATGTTTACAATTTAATCAAAGCGAGTGATTACTAATCCTGATAGTATAGATTTAATGATGTAATTAATTTATTTTCAAATAACTCATTGGTAAGATTTCAATTGACATTGTTATATTTAAAATTATGTACGCGCTCTCTAGTCTTAAGTAGTGCCATAACCTTTGTACCATGGCCTTCCACTGTCCCGAGTTAGAGTTCTCTTGTTTAAGAGTACACTCAGGCACACTTCTGTTTCCTTATTTCCTTTCCTCATTGAGCTGTTTTCCCCGTTGCAGTCCTTACAGGGTATATAGCATCCTACTTTTACAGCTAGGGTTGTAGCTTAGCTAGTAATAATAGTAACAGTTTTAGCTAGTGCCATAGCTTGTACCATGGCCATCCACTGTCTTGGGTTAGAGTTCTCTTGTTTAAGAGTACACTCAGGCACACTAATGTGTTTGTTTCCTTATTTTCCTTTTCTCATTGGACTGTTATCCTTGTTGAAATCCTTTAAAGGGTTTCTAGCATCCTGCTTTTACAACTAGGGTTGTAGCTTAGCTAGAAATAATAATAATGATAACAGTTTTGGCTAGTGCCATAGCCTCTGTACCATGGTCTTCCACTGTCTTGAGGTAGAGTTCTCTTGTTTGAGTCTACTCAGGCACACTTCTGTTTCCTTATTTCCTTTCCTCATTGGGGTATTTTACCCGTTGGTGTCCTTAATGGGTTTATAGCATTCAGCTTTTACAACTATGGTTGTAGCTTAGTAAGTAATAGTAATAACAGTTTTAGCCAGTACCATAGCCTGTACCATGGCCATCCACTGTCTTGAGTTAGAGTTTTCTTGTTTGAGAGTACACTCAGGCACACTAATGTGTCTGTTTCCTAATTTTCCTTTCCTCACTGGGCTGTTTTCCTTGTTGGAGTCCTTATAGGGTTAATAACATCCTGCTTTTACAACTAGGGTTGTATTTTAGCTAGTAATAATAATAATAACAGTCTTGTGTAGTGCCATAGCCTCTGTATCATGGGCTTCCACTATTTTACGTTAAAATTCTCTGTATTGATGGTACATTCAGGCACACTATTCTATGTTTCCTTTCCTCACTGGGCTATTATCCTTGCTGGAGATCCCTTGAACTCATAGCATCTTGCTTTTCCAACTAGGGTTATATCTTAGCTAGTAAAAGTATTGTTATTAACAGCTAAGCTACAACTAAAGACATATTATAGACGCACATTGAGAAGAGTTTCTTTCCCTACAGCTCTGACTATCTTGGGTTAGAGTTATCTGTATTGATGGGCACACTATTCTATGTTTCCTTTCCTCACTGGGCTATTATCCTTGCTGGGAATCCCTTGACCTCATAGCATCTTGCTTTTCCAACTAGGGTTATATCTTAGCTAGTAAAATTATTGTTATTAATAGCTAAGCCACAACCATAGGCATATTATAGACGCACATTGAGAAGAGTTTCTTTCCCTACAGCTCTGACTTCGAAAACCAGCCAAGATGATGTGTGGAGGTACATCTGAGCCCAAGCCGGCCACCGAGGAGGTACAGGCCATTATGGATAATATCAAGGAAGCGGTGAGTTTTGAGTTTTAATATTAATATCCTTTTTTTTTTGGTTTAGCTAAGGAAAAGAGTTGAATTTATTTATTTATTTATGAATTCGATATGTAATTGTTTTAAAACTATTAGAAATACAAACAGGGTGAGGAAACTTAGTGTAAAATGCAAACGTCCATGATATTTTAAGGAAGATGGTTGTCTTATTTACTTATATATATATATATATATATATATATATATATATATATATATATATATATATATATATATATATATATGTATATATATATATATATATATATATATATATATATATATATATATGTATATATATACATATATATATATATATATATATATATATATATATATATATATATATATATATATATATATATATATATATATATATATATAAATAAATGTGTGTAAGTATACAATAAATGTGTCCATTTTTCCATAATAACTTCTTTTCTGTTCTTAAACTAAATTTGATAATCTAATTTTCTAGAAAATAAAAATAAATGCTGTAGAAAGTCAAGGTATTTATCGTAATTCATACTTTTTATGAGAGAGAGAGAGAGAGAGAGAGAGAGAGAGAGAGAGAGAGAGAGAGAGAGAGAGAGAGAGAGAGAGAGAGAGAGAGAGAGAGATGCATTTTTGACAGTGGTTATAGAAATATTTAGCTATCCTTGCCTTCCTCTAATTGACTTTGGTTTACCAACCCGTGTTTGTATTGGGTCATATCGAATAGAATTTAAATGATTTCTTATCTGCAATGGCAGAAATATTGTCATCGATCGATTGCAGCATTTATATTTTCTTATATTCGATTATAGGTTGAGGAGAAAGTCGGCTCCAGTCTATCCAAGTTCGAACTCATATCGTACAAGACGCAAGTTGTCGCTGGGACGAACTTCTTCGCCAAGGTGAGTCTGCTTATTATAGTGCTACCCACTGTTGAAATACTCTATCTAGACCGAGGATAGCAAAAATGTGGCAGCTTTCAAGAAAAACCTGAAGACTTATCTTTTTAGAAAGTGTTATAATAGTGACCTGAAAACTATTAAGCCTGAATACAAATGCTAGTGAAATAACTGATAAGATACAGAGCAAAATATTAACTGGAAAGAAATTATTTTTTCACACACCAAGGCCCGCCTGAACAGACTTTTAGTGTCTGATGGAGGGCGAGAAATAAACCCGTAAAAAACTATACGTAAACAGAAAGTTGATCATCCAGGCATAGCCTCCGTAGTACTTACGCAATTACCAATACTGCATGATGCATACACTCACTGCCTAGATGCCAAGAAATATGTCAACTATAGAGTGATAAAAGCTAGGGCGTGATTTTACTCAGTATCCAAGGGTAGTAAGACGGTTGACTAAGTTGACCTGTTGATTCTTCCTCCCATTAGTTTTATAGAATAAAGTCCTGGGTTAAGATGTGACTTTTCAATTTTAAAAGATGCCCATAAATGATTATTGACAGGCTGGGAATCAATTCCTTTTTGTGAGGCAGATTTGCACAGACTTGCAGGGGTGCCCTTTTAGCTCGGAAAATTTTCCTGATCGCTGATTGGTTGGACTAGATAATTCTAACAACAGAGAGCAGGAAACCTTTTCGAGTTGAAAGGGCACCGCTGTGAGTCAGTGCAAATGCGCCTCATTAAAAGAATAGAGTATAGTTCCTAATACCTCATTCCGCAAAATAAGTTTGTGGGCACTCTATCGCCTTATAGATAGGTGCAAAGCTTCTAAGCTTATTCTCATTATTGTAATTGAGTTTATTTTACCCGTACCCTAACTAAATTAATAATGAAATTCCCAATCATTACTTTTATCCCATTCTACCTTGAAATCAGATAGGATAACACCTTGTTATCATCAGTTTTGGCAACCTTCACTGTTTAAAAAACCGTAATTTTAATCGGAAATTCTCCATAAAATTATACCGTTCTTAACCGTATTTCAGTAAAATACAGGGGACTGTAATTTTACCATACTTTGTTCTTATATTTTACGGGTTGGTGACCGTAATATCACTCCTTTACGTCAATATATCCGATCTTTAAAAAAAAAAAAAAAAACTGAAATAAACGTTGCCAGACATTTACAGTTTTTTAATGGAAATTTTTAACAGTGTATTTTGGTCAGTTTGGATTTCTTGAATTCTTCTTTCATGTGCATTGCAATACTTATAAATGCATCTAGATCCTTGCTAGGATTTTGCAACTAAGGCTTTCATGTTTCAGATCGACCTCGGGGACAGCCACGTTCACGCAAGAGTCTACCGTAACTTGTCTGGAGAGGTTTCTCTACACAGTGTACAGCATCCCAAGGGTCTGGAAGATGAGATCGAGTATTTCTAAGCTGGAGAACATCTGCTGGAAGATTAATCTTCAACACAAACCTTCAGAATTTGATGTGAAGAACTTAATTAAATTATCTTAGGCTGGGGAAACGATTATTCTTTTTTTTTTTCTGGTCATTTCAATTATTTTTTCATGGGTTCACTTCGAGTATTTCTAAGCTGGAGAACATCTGAAAAATTGCTCTTCTACACAAACCTCCAGAATTTGATGTGAAGAAGTCAATTAGATTATCTTAGGCTGGGAAAACGATTATTCTTTTTTTCTGATCATTTTAATCATTTTTTTCATGGGTTCACTTCGAGTATTTTTAAGCTGGAGAAAATCTGCTGGAAGATTACTCTTCTACACAAACCTTCAGAATTTGATGTGAAGAAGTCAATTAAATTATCTTAGGCTGGGGAAACGATTATTCTTTTTTTTTTTTCTGGTAATTTTTATCATTTTTTCATGGGTTCACTTCGAGTATTTCTAAGCATGAGAATATCTGCTGGAAGATTTCTCTTCTACATAAACCTTCAGAATTTGATGTGAAGTCAATTAAATTATCTTAGGCTGGGAAAACGATTATTCTTTTTTTCTGATCATTTTATTTTTTTTTTTTTCATTGGGTCACTTCGAGTATTTCTAAGCTGGAGAACATCTGAAAAATTGCTCTTCTACACAAACCTTCAAAATTTGATGTGAAGAAGTCAATTTAATTATTTTAGGCTGCGAAAACGATTATTTTTCTCTGATTATTAATAATTTTTTCATGGGTTCACTTAAACATACTCTGTTATTTTGGCTTATAAGAATACTCCCCTTTAGGAAAACACAGTATTAACGGGTTTAAGAAATTTACTTATGTTTTCAAATAAAACAAATTGATAATATGATTCGTGTTTTATTTTCATTATTAGTTTTATACAGTATAGTTCTTTCATCACTGCACCCAGAAATCATATCCAGTTAATTCTTCATCTTAATGCATTTTGATTTAATCTATGAATTCAATTAATTGATTATCTTAGTCTATTTTGATTTAATCTATGAATTCAGTTAATTGTTCATCTTAATATATTTTGATTTAATCTATAAATTCAGTTAATTGTTTATCTTGATCTATTTTGATTTAATCTGTAAATTCAATTAATTTTTATCTTAGTCTATTTTGATTTAATCTATAAATTCAATTAATTCATTATCTTGATATATTTTGATTTAATCTGTAAATTCAGTTAATTCTTTATCTTAATCTATTTTGATTTAATATATAAAGTCATTTGATTTTTCATCATAATCTACTTTGTTTTAATCTATAAATTCAGTTAATTGTTTATTTTAATCTACTTTGATTTAATCTATGAATTCAGTTAATTCTTTATCTTAATCTACTTTGATTTAATCTATAAATTCAGTTAATTCTTTATCTAAATATATTTAGATTTAATCTATAAATTCAGTTAATTATTTTTCTTAATATATTTTGATTTGATCTATAATTCCAGTTAACTTTTTATTATAATCTACTTAGATTTAATCTATAAATTCAGTTAATTATTTATCTTAATCTACTTTGATGTAATCTATAAAATCAGTGAATTCTTTATCTTAACCTTTTTTATTTAGCCTATAAATTTGAAAAAAGATATTAAAGATCAGTGAAAAAAATTGCTTGGATAGTAGAAAATTTTTTAAGGTGCTGAGATCATATTTATAAATCCTGAGATTTTTAATCAGTTTCACTCGATAACTTGTTCTGACATTTTACAACCGACATAATTCAGTGAGAAATTCTATTAATTACCTCCTGGGACGTCAAAAAACGTCATAACATTCCTAGTGAAAATTACTGGCACGTTTTTTGACGTCATTTACAAATAAACACACACATATAAACCATATCGAAGTGTTAAGGTAGTGTGACATAGGGAATTTTATTCAATCTTACCACAAAACTGTTAATATGAGCTAGCATAAAAACAGCCCATTCAGTCTTACTTCTCAAACATTGCGTATTACTAGTTTTTATCATTCATCTAGGAACATTTTGACGTGAATACCTGGAGAATCAGGAAATATATGATTTGAGGAACTTTATTAAGGTAATGTAACATAAGAAATTTCATTTAATTTTGCCAGCAATATCGCTTAAAATGAGCTAGAAACGAACATTGAACGTTTAGGTTTTTGTAGTTTTTTTCATCATTCATTTAGAAACTGCTCCCTGAGGTAAATACTTTGAGAATCCAAGGAGGGACAAAACAGCTTCCCCATCTCCTGTCCCAGGGATGGCTGCATAGGGCACGTTAAGTTAAAAAGGATGATACTAAGTGAGTATTATAGTTGATTAACACTTTGCAGGCTTTTCTTTCGAATTACTTCTACTCAATTGCTCTGAGAAAAATTATTTTCCAAGTAAATTTTCATGTCTCGTCTTATTTTGATTTTTTATAGAAATTCACAGTCATTTTAAATTTAAGCTCTGTGTTATATATGTATACAGTGAAACCTCAGAAATCGGGCATTGTTTAACGCAAAAAAATTTACTTGCTAATATAAATTTGGAAGATTGAAAGAATTCCAGAGGTCAAATATGTTTAGCTTCAGTGATTTGAATAAAGCGAGTTTCCTAGTTAAAATGGAGAACGTATAGACCCAGGCTTCAACGGGGGTAATATCACTAGTGCACCTCGCACAGTGCTCCTTCGGTCCTTTATTGCATTTGCTTTATATAATTTTTCTATACCTCCATTCCTGCCTCCCTTCTTATTTATTTTTTCTCGCCTCTTCTATCTTTTCTTCCAGTTACATTTTAGGCACTAAATGACCTTCCAAGCTCCAATGCCGGGTTACATAGCTGAAATTTATAAACCCAATCCAATTCAATCCAAAGAATTCAGGGATTATGTATGAATCTTAAAAGTGCATGATACAAACCATAGGAAACCCGTTGCAGTGTAACCTTTTTCAACTACTATTAGTTGATTGAGCAAAACTATAGAATTGAGCAAGCTATTATATCATAAAGTAAAATCAGAAATATAAAGATAAAAAATAAATAAAGGTGCAAGGACATAACACCATTATCATCTCTACGTGTATGTGAAACATGTATATTAGTTTTAAAGATTTGAAAAAATATGTACAAACATATTGTCTGCGAATGCATTTCTGAAGGAAATATCTTTTAGTATAATATGGTAAAAATGTATGTAAAAAAGTTACTCATTTAGTTCAATTAATTTGGAAATTTTGTAATACATCCCATTTGATTAATGTATATCAATAAAAATATTTTTGGAAAATCCTTAGAAGCAACTCGTATACTTAAGAATTAGCTACAGCTATCTATTAAGTCCATCAGCAATTGAAATCTTACTAATTTTTTTCTTCTCTTAGATTTAATGACGACTTTGTACTTATAAGGCAAATAGAATTCTTCAATAGCTCACTCAGTAATCAAAGAACATTCGCATCATCCGACTAGTTAGGAAATGCACGATTCAACCTCTGTACTGCCTCAGAACTGCGCTGTTCTAGCACTGCACAGAAATGGACGAAGTACAGAAACACTGATGTAATCTTTATCATAGAGATAAGCACAATGAGCAGAAACTTAACTATGAGAAACACTACGAAGACAACGCATCCAAAATTGCACAGAAGTAAAGTGGCTGCCAATATATTGAGGACTTCAGTAAAAAGTTTTCCTATGAATGCAACCACAAGAAATGCTATCAAAATCACAAGGAAACCAGATGAGATTGCCAAAACAGAGATAAGGAAGATGATTGAGACAGAAGCGAAGAAAATTTTCTTAGTCTTCACACTGTAACAATCTATATTTTCAGAGGGGATTAACTTACAGCATCCTGAGCAGCAAATACAATCCTGCTCCTTAGCAGACACATCAGTGCTTTGGTTTTCTCCTTCACTACCTCTAGATGGAACCTTAGAGTCTTGTATGTCAATCCAACCATCGTTTTCCCACTCTTCTTCTGCTATTAGGATGTCCCAGTTTTCGATTGCCACAATAGCCTCTTCTCTACGGATTGCATCTTCCCATTTATTCCCAAAAACGCCTCTATTGATTTCTGGAACACATACTTCAACATGATTCAATATATTCCACAAACTCCTCTTTTCCTGAGATAATCTTTCTTTCTTTGCTTGGTACTTTTTTCTGCTCAAGCGCTGCCGATTCAGGATGTACCGTGATGCCCTTCTACCAAGTGATTTGCTACGTGTGCGAACATCTAATTTTGGAGGAACAAACTTGAATTTAATAGGAATTTCTTCTTTGAGATGATTCTCACACTCACATTGTTGCCAGAACAGCATAAATTGTTCACCAGATGGCAAAACCGTCTGAAAATTATCAAATTGGTTTTGCCATCCCTTAGAACAGTAAAGTCCCACTTGAACTAAAAGAGTTGGTCCTTTTGCTTGCCAAATTTCTTGAAAGGTTCCTTCTGTATATGGATTATTATATGAGATTTGTTCTTCAGAGAGTCTTTGTGTATTTTCTTCTTCACTGCATATGTTCAGTTCTTTTTTACAAGGGGGACTCTTGCAACACATATTTTCATTATTATTGATAAGCTCTTTGTGTTCGCACAGCGTATCTGACGCGTGATGTGCATCAATCTTTTTTTCGCCAGTATCATATGATTCAGAAATGATTTCATTTTCTGATGTAGAAGCATTTCTGTCTTGGTGGGAAGACCACTGATCTTCAGAACTATTGCTATAATTTTCACCTGAATCTTCATCATTTTCAGAGCTGCCTTCATCACTTTCAACAAATCTCCTTTTATGTCGGTGTCGAAATCGTCTTTGAGACTTATACTGAGTTACAGCAGTAACTGAGCGGTGTACATTTAATTCATCTAAGAAGTATTCTAAAGCCGTATCTGTGATTTCTTTATCCGTCTGTGAAAACTGGGAAGCAAGATTGTACAACTGTCGAATGACACCTTTCAGAGAGCCTAGTTTTAGTTTTAGATTCAGTAAATCAAGAGAGGTAAGCATTTCATGGGAGACTTCATTTCTCTGGTAGGTTAACCATCTGATCTTCTTTCTAATTTTCTCTAGGATATCTCTGTTTTCATCTTCCACAAGAACTTTGTCCATAACTTTCCGGGTCAGTTGGAGATCGAAGAAAACTTCACATGGATTCGAAGTGAGTTTCTCTTTGTCATAACCTTCTTCGAGTAATTCCTTGGTCATATGATACTTGCCATTCTCCAAGCAGTAATCGTGAATGCTTTTTGTTCCTTCGTCAGTATCATCCATGGAGGAGTACACGATGAGAAACACGTCCTGGGATGCAACAGCTGCCAGCTGTGTGATATTCCACCAGTATCGTGTTGCCAGTTCTTGCCCAGTTGTAAATTGTGGAGGTCTTTTGTACATGATAGATTGCTCTCATGCATGACATGTAATGTATATAATGTAGATAACAGTAATGAAATTACAGTTATAAGTAATGTAAGATTTCTCAGTCTTTTATGAGCGGTAATTTGAAAAATAGCGGTACGACTCAGCAACATTTCTCGAAGTGAACATCGAGCGAGTCTTCTAAAAACTACCCTTTTGCTTAACTTATTTCACTTTAACACTTATAGAGATTTTGCAAGTAAAGAGGAATCTTGTGTGACTGGCTCCAGTTCTACCATCTGTAAGACCACTTGATAAATTGAAAGGTCGTATCCAGATAGTTTATCTGTGGTTATCTAAAAATTGTGGTGTGAGAAAGTGTTGAGAGTATATTGCCTGCTGGAAAGCTGCTTCCTTGCTAGAATACCTTTTGTCACCAATCTGAAATGAAATCAAATCTGTTTTAATTCTTATTGTCGTTGTTGCTGTTATAATAATAATAATAATAATAATAATAATAATAATAATAATAATAATAATAATAATAATAATAATAATGTCTATCTATATAAGTTAAAGTAAAATTAAAGTAGCACTAGCACACATGTTGTGTGCCTGAGTTAACTCTCAAGCAAGAGAACTCTAACCTGAAACAGTGAAAAACCATAGTACAAAGGCTATGGCACTACCCAAGACTAGAGAACAATGGCTTAACTTTGGAGTGTCCTTTTCTTATAAGAGCTGCTTACCATAGCTAAAGTCTCTTCTACCCTTACCAAGAGGCAAGTAGCCATTGAACATTAACATTACAGTGGTTAACCCCTTGAGCAAAGAAGAATTGTGTTGTAATGTCAGTGTTGTCAGGTGTATGAGGACAGAGGAGAATGTGGAAAGAATAGACCACACTATTCGGTGTATGTGTAGGCAAAGGAAAAATGAGCCTTAACCAGATAGATGGATCCAATGTAGTTCTGGTTGGCCAGCCAAACGACCCAATAACTCTTTAGGCTAAAATGTAATTTGGAAGGTTTCCAGACTTGAC
>NC_090740.1:5198224-5310724 GCF_036898095.1 Palaemon carinicauda
ATATATATATATATATATATATATATATATATATATATATATGTGTGTGTGTGTGTGTGTGTGTGTATGTGTGTATGCATACTTCCTGTGTAATAATTACAGGGTTGCTTTTGGAGCAAGAGTCTGTGCTGGTAATAGGCCATTATTATTATTATTATTATTATTAGTAGTAGTAGTAGTAGTAGTAGTAGTAGTAGTAGTAGTAGTAGTAGTAGTAGTAGTAGTAGTAGTAGTAGTATTTTCATTATCATCATTATTATTATTAGTATTATTAGTATTATTAGAATTATTATTATTATCTAAGCTACAACCCTGGTTGGAAAATCAGGATGCTATAAGCTGAAGGGTTTCAACAGGGGAAAAATAGTCCATTGAGGAAAGGAAATAAATAAACTTTGTGAGAGGTATTGAATAATTAATGATAAATATCTTAAGATCAGTAACAACGTTAAAATAGATATGTCATATATAAACTGTGAAGAGAGACTTATGTCACCATGTTCAACATAAAAAAAAAAAAAAAAATCATTCGTTACAGGTATGAACTTTTGAAGTTCCACCAATTCAACTACCTGAATAGGAAAACCATTCCATATTCTGGTCACAGCTGGAAGAAAACTTCTAGAAGACTGTGTAGTATTCAGCCTTATGATGGAGAATACAGAGTAATGAAGAATTTTGATATAAAGAATTAACTGAATCTATAGAAATGGTATAAGAACTTTAATAAACAGTAAATTCCTGTCCAACAAGTAAAGAGGAGAATCAGCAGCTGAAGACCAGGCAGAACAATACTCGAAACAAGGTAGAGTGAAAGAATTAAAACACTTCTTCAGAATGGATTGGTCACCGAAAATCTGAAAAGACCATTTTTCTATGGAAGTGAAGAAGAAACTGATCGAATGTGTTTCTCCATAGTAAATAAAAATAGAAATAATATATAAAGATCCCACTACATTCTTGGCCATTCTGGCTATAATATATATATATATATATATATATATATATATATATATATATATATATATATATATATATATATATATATATATATATATATACTATATATATGCTGCATATATATATATATATATATATATATATATATATATATATATATATACTATATATATGCTGCATATATATATATATATATATATATATATATATATATATATATATATATATATATATATATATATATATATATATATATATACTATATATATGCTGCATATATATATATATATATATATATATATATATATATATATATATAGGCTGCATATATATATATATATATATATATATATATATATATATATATATATATATATATATATATATATATATATATCATCAGCCGTTACTACAGTCCACTGCAGAACAATGGACTTAGGACATGTCCTTCCACTTGCGTCTGTTTATTGTCTTTCTATGCCTCTATGCCAGTTCACACTCGCAAACTTTCTTAGTTCATCAATCCATCGTCTTCTCTTCCGTCCCCTACTTCTTTTGTAATCTCTAGGGACCCATTCTGTTATTTTTAACATCCATTATATACTATATATATATATATATATATATATATATATATATATATATATATATATATATATATATATATATATATATATATATATATATATATATATATATATATCCGCACGTTCACACACACACACACACACACACACACACACACACTCGGAAAACAACAATCTCCCACGAATTTCCCAAACTAAGATGTAGTTAGGAATGTGCGTGTGTGTATTAAGTCGTCATTTTTTGACGGGTCGCGTACAGTAGTGCAAGTTGCTAAAATTGTGTTTACATACCAAGGTCCTATGTACTGCAGCCTACTTGAATTTAAACAAGAAATGCCACGATATCATGTAGACTATTATTAACTACGTCGCGCTTAATGAGTCCCTAAATACTTAAGGAATGTATTCATGACCAGGTAAGTAAAGAATTATCTTTCTCGAGCCAAGTATATTAAGTTTTGTATTCAATTTTATTTGTCTGAAAACAAAGAACTAAGGTCTTATCTGCCATCTTTTTTTATTAGTTTAAACAAAAGACTGTCAATGTCTACGTAATCTTATCTGCTGTAATTCGGATAAAAGCAGATGAATGTCTTGGTTATCATTAATTAATATGATTATGATGCACACCGGTAGCGAGTTAGTCATTTCTTTGCGCTATAATTCCTTTATTTATCCTCTCCCCTGTTAATAAGGAACATTTTATTTTCATAATTCAATTAAACTTAATTTATATCTTTTTAATATTCGGGAAATTACTTTTAAAATTCCATCAAACAACGATAAACACGAATATAAAACAACACAAACTGACAACTCTACTTTGTTGTCATTAATGCCAGATGTGAAGCTAGCACATAAGGTTTAGCTCTCAGCCGCTGCAGGTATCCTAAACTACATAGATTCCTATATTTCTTGGCTCTTCTTGTTTACATTAAATATTGCACGTGATTACTTTTGTTTTTATTAATATTCACCTTTTCACTTTGCATTTTGACATAGTTCATTGCATGAGTTAATATAGAATATGTTATTAATTCTTCTATGTCATTTGCAAAGTACTTTAAGACAGAATTGAAAATATCTAAAATTTTGGCATAACCAAGTTCGTTTATTATTATTATTATTATTATTATTATTATTATTATTATTATTATTATTATTATTATTATTATTATTATTATTATTATTTCCTTTAGCAATATTATCCCCTGACGTCAAATGTTACCTGGATTTTCAAGGTCATTGGTGATATTTGTGTGTGTGTGTGTGTGTGTGTGTGTGTGTGTGTAGGAAAGACTCCTTGATCAATCTTCATTTCAACATAGAAAATAATCGACTTCTACTGATAAATTGGTGAGCCTTACGCTTGAGCAGAAGTGGTGTCTATAGGCCTACGTTACTTGGTGCCCTCATGTGGGGTTGTATATGAAACTTGTGGAAAACTCTCTCTCTCTCTCTCTCTCTCTCTCTCTCTCTCTCTCTCTCTCTCTCTCTCTCTCTCTCTCTCTCTCTCTCTCTCTCTCTATATATATATATATATATATATATATATATATATATATATATATATATATATATATATATATATATATATATATATATATATATATATCTTACAGTCCTAGTTGGAAAACACAATATGCTTGAAGCTCAAGGGCTTTGACAGGAAAAGCTGCCCTGTATTGAAAGTAAATAGAAATAAAGAATGAAATATGTATATGTGATAAAATAGAGATATAGAAATATAGAATATGGTACGTTATGTCAATCAATCATATATGAATTATGAAACCATATGACATCTATTTCAACGTTGTTACTGAACTTATAATAGTTTATTACTTTCATTAATTTTTTCCCTATATGGATAATTTGTTTCCTTATTTCCCTTCTTCACTGAATTACTTTTCCTGTTGGAGCTATAGGCCTTATTCTGTACCATCATCTTCCACTGCCTTGGGGTAGAGTTCTCTTGCTTGAGGGTACACTCCGACACATTATTATATCTTGTTTCTCTTCCCCTTTTTTTTAAGTTTTCATATGCAGTATTATATATATGTAAAAAATTATTTCAATGTTGTTACTGTTCTGAAAATATTTTAATTTAATTGTTCATTACTTCTCTTATAGTTGACCAGGCGGACATGAGTCTTTTTATAGTTTATTTATGACATTTGTTTTTGATGCTGTTAATAGTTTATATATGACATGTCTGTTTTGACGTTGTTACTGTTTTTAGAATGATTTATTGTTAATTTGTTCTCTTCATTTATTTATTTCCTTATTTCCTTTCCTCACTGGGCTATTTTTCCCTGTTGGAGCCCCTGGGCTTATAGCATCTTGCTTTTCCAACTAGGGTTGTAGCTTAATAATAATAATAATAATAATAATAATAATAATAATAATAATAATAATAATAATAATAATAATAATAATCCTTTCCTTTCCTTACTCTCAGGGCTATTTTTCCTGTTGGAGTCCTTGGACTTATAGCATCCTGCGTTTCCAACTAGGATTGTAGCTGAGCTAATAATAATAATAATAATAATAATAATAATAATAATAATAATAATAATAATAATAATAATCCTTTCCTTTCCTTACTCTCAGGGGTATTTTTCCTGTTGGAGTCCTTGGACTTACAGCATCCTGCTTTTCTAACTAGGGTTGTAGCTTAACTAATAATAATAATAATAATAATAATAATAATAATAATAATAATAATAATAATGATAATAATAATAATAATAATAATAATAATAATAATAATAATAATAATAATAATAATCCTTTCCTTTCCTTACTCTCAGGGGTATTTTTCCTGTTGGAGTCCTTGGACTTATAGCATCCTGCTTTTCTAACTAGGATTGAAGCTTAGCTAATAATAATAATAATAATAATAATAATAATAATAATAATAATAATAATAATAATAATAATAATAATAATAATAATAATTAATTAATTGCTATTTTTAATAAATCTGTTGTTTTGTCCCTATTGATGACGTACAGCTAAATGTCCGCTGAAGTTATCTGATGTGTTAACGGTCTATGGTCACGTCAGATGATAAAGTTTTACATCCATTGAAATGATTGGGTATGTATCGAAGCAGATATTAATTTATAGTGGCTTGATTTGTGTGATTGAAAGGCTTGTCATTGTTATTTTGTTATTTATTATAAAGTAGTTTGATTATATCGTATTTTAACGTGTGAAATTTACGATGTTCACCGCCCCTTTGATCGTGATTTTGATGTTTTATTTTGGATTTTAAGGTTATTTATTTTTTTTAGTATTACATTAGTCAATTCATATTATAATAATAGTTATCAATGTTGCATGTTTTTAATGTAATTATGATTATAATGAGGTAATTTGCCGTGTAAATAGCTCATTGATAATAGGCAGTGGATTACCTTACTGTATTGCATTGTCAATGCGAGATTTATAACACAAAAATTTACAAAAAAAGCATTTGCCATGTTAAATTAGATGTTGAATTTGAAATTATCCTATAAAAATTGTTAAGACTAGCCAGCTGTGTTTATTCCTAGTTTATATTAGCCTTTGGCAAGTGGAGAATTATAATAATTTACCAATAACTAAATATCCAGAAAATTATATATATTTACTCATAAATATCGAAACCTCACAGTTCTTAATATATTTAAATCCCTTATCTTCCTTCGAACATATCCTAGGATGCCGTCTGTGTCCTTTTTCTTTAACCGTCCCCTAGACTTGAACGGACCTACGGTAGGATGCTTTGTTTAAAGGTCGGTCATGAATGGTATAGGCAAGGGACAGTGACAATGTCCTAGAGATTAACCGTATATACATATCAAGGCCCGGGCCCATCTCCATCAAGGTACGGCCAGGGAGGGGTTGTATTATAGTTACGGACGGTGAAAGCTATCATACTCAAAAGCAGCTATTTCTTACAGAAAAACGCCCGTTTTCTACGAAAATGACACTTATTTTCAACGCTAATAAAGACTTGGTGAAATATATATATATACTTATATCTGTTGATAATGGGGGACACCCAGTGGGAACCTGGGTTTTTTTTTTGTGGGGAAAACATACTGGGAAAACAATATGTAATGGTTAAACGAAACTTTTCTTCTGTATACATTATTTCCCCTTCCGTAAATATAATTTTACCCAGGGAGGATCAGGCAATGACTACCAATGACTTGGCAGGGATACCTATAGACTCCCCTTGACCTCTCCTTAGATCACGAAGATGATGAGGTTGTGGACGTTAATAGATACTGTCGAAGCTTTAGCATGTATCGAACACTTGTCCTGTAGATTGCTAGCTAGGATGTTTCCAATAGTTTACCACAACCCTTACTTATTAAACATCCTGTTGTCTCTGAATTCCGTTCGGGTAAATTTATAACATAAGCAATGGCGTTATGTCTGTTGTGAACCATATAGTTATTGCCTATCTAGGATTAAGTATAATTTTGTAATATTGTCTATATGTCAGCAGATCACTGGGCTATCATGCTGTGGTGTAGAAATAACGGAGCCTTTGTATATTAGCGGCCAGTTCCTCCCATGTGTATAGATAATGGACACCAACTAACCTAAACTTTCTCACCAAACCTAACCTACGAGCTTCAGGGACTCCATTTACACTGGCGTATTCATAGACAGCCATCATCATACATGCAGGTGGCCGCTATTATACATACACCCCGAAATAACTAAACTACATCAAGTAAAGTTAGTGTTTCCTTTTATCTTGAATTGTATATTCTGCAAGGTGTCAGGCATCCATCCCCTTGTTTATGTAAGCTTACTACTCATATTAACTAATAATTGTGAATATTTAATCCAAACGACCTGACATAGGACCTGATGATTATTACATCTGGTAAATGTACAGCAATTGGTAAAGTTGAAAATGAAGAAAACTCACGACTGTAAATAATTAGAAAGGATCAAGACTGTTTGATGAAATTGTAAATAAAGTTTTGACGTGGTTGGGTGAGAGATGAAGTTGGGAACCAGAGTTTTGGGTGAGGGAAATATGTTACGTTGATTAATTTTATGCTAATATGACTTCATTCAGGATGTCAAATACAGGAGATGTATATATTATAGCGGCCACCTGTATGTACGATGATGGCTGACTAAGATTATGGCAGTGTAAAGGGGGTCGTAGGGGGTGTTAGCTCCCCGTTAGGTAAGTAAGCAAAGACACGGCTTGTAGGTTAGGTTGGGGGGGGGAGTTTAGGTCAGTTGGTGGCCATATTTTATGCTCGCTGGAGGAACTGGCCGCTGATATGCAAAGGCTCCGAATACAGTACTATTTGATGTGAGTGTTGCCATTTCGGAATTAATCAGACCCTGGCTACTATCAATTTTATATTGGGTTAGCTGGACGCTACCTAACCTAACCTAACTTGGCACTCCTCCTGCTTTGAAAAGTGTAAACAGATTATCTTATGGGCAATAGGAAAATGTATTATCCTTTGCTTCTTTTGAATCGCATTTGTTCCTAAGAAAACCAACAAACGCTTATCCTTTAATTAGGGAAATTATTTTGGCGTGAGCTGTTATCAGTTGTTGAAAATGGATAACAATCAATTATCCAACTGGTGAGGGAGCATGACAAATGCCCCCTATCACAGTCAGCTCTCTATTCAATTATACTTCAGGTGCTATGTTCGCGCATGTGTGTCAGGATGCCTGAAAACTTTAAATCAATCAATCAATCGCGCATGTGTGATTAGCGTTCTTCAAGCTGTTGATTCTTTTTCTTGTGCTTTGTTGTTGATGATGGAATGGAAAGAGGAAATTTGTCTTCCCAGGGAAGGGCGGGCCTGCAACCGCTTCATGGTGAAGACATGTAGACCACTCCCTCTGTGATACGTGTAGGGGGTATGTCTGTGCGCAAGCATCTCCTCTTGCCAGATGTCGATCATTGCCTCTGGTGCAATGACAGACATATGCTCTGAAGGGGAAGAAGCACTAGCCCTTCATCGGGGTCTAACTGGGCAACATCCAAGAAGACAACGTCAAAGGTTGCTGCATTTGCATACTTCTAGAGAAATGTGTCGTGCTACTGCCACCCATGTGCATACACCCTTGGGTTTTGGAGAGTGCAGATTGACATCAGCTGTTTTTTTAGGTTTTGTTGGTGTGCTGGTACCCCAAGTATTTGTCAGTCCCCTGTGGAAGGTGATAAGACTGCTTTTGTGAGCTTGGTGACTGTTGACTACGAGTTTTACCTAAGGAATGTTTAGACGTCCTTAGGCCTGACAGGTAGACCCTCAATGACTGCTTTGAGGGAGTTGGTTGCCAAGGCTGCGTCTCCCCCAGTACCATTGTGCAGGGTTTTGTTCCCATGTTGCCAGGTGTGGAGGTGTGGTGGTGCCCTCGGTGTCAGGGAACCTGGGGTTTCGTAAGTCGGGTTTGGTTACCTCCGGCCCAGTGGGAAAGGTTGTGGGATTGGAGGAGGTAAAGAAAGATGAAAGAAGAGGTAAAGATAAGTCTTAAGTCAAAAGGTGTGACCCTAATCCCTGACCAAGTGTCAGTGCTCCATGTCCCTTCCCCTGTGTTCATTGCCCTGATTCTTGTGACAGGGGATCCAGGATCTCTTGTATCCTCAGTGTCAGTGAGTGTACCTTCCCCTTCTCTGCTGTCAGTGTGTCCCAGTGTTGTAGTTCCTGCCAGATCCACCACTGTAGTTTCTTCCTGTGGGGGAGTGTTGTCAATGATTGCTCCAATCTCTACTTGCAGAGTCAGGAGCAAGGGTTAGGATGAGGAAGAAGTATGCACGCTATTCCTTGTCCAGCATTCCTGAGTGAAAGCCTTTTCGCGAGGCATTGCACAGATGAATGCGAAAGGTCTTACATCTCCTTATCCTTATTGGGGAAGTAGGACTGCTGCCCATGGCTCTCCAGATGGAAATTTTTATGCCTGGATCGGTGTTAACTATTTATGTTGACTTATTCACTGTCATCTGGGTGGGTTGGCATTTCTGTGTCTTGTGTGAGAGAAGAACCATCTCTACTTGCAGAGTCAGGTTGATGTATTTCCAGTTTTTCAAAGTTCATATCGTCATCTGGGTGGGTTGGCATTTCTGTGTCTTGTGTGAGAGAAGAACCATCTCAGTCTGATCTGTTAGGTCTTGAGTGTCCTTCTCCTACAGAGTGAGTTATAGGGTAATTTTCAGGACATCATTGAGTTCATTTGTGAGCATAATGATTTTTGAAAGTTACCAGAGTGCCGTTCTTGAAATTGATCTCATCTGTCAATCATACTCTTAGTTCTGCTCTGAAGCAAGACACGCTCAAATTATCATGGTCTCTATTTAATTGGGATTTTGAAACAAGTGAACTTTTGTTGTGATTCTATTTGATAAAACACATTGTATCTAAGAATGCCAGTTCAGCCAGATTTATTTAGTGTGGGCTTGAGGATTCATAGTAAATATGACCCAAAAACTAGTTATGACTAACTTTGCTTTAGGGCAATCCTTATTAGTTTATTTATAAAAGAATTATGTTACCATAATACTGTACTTTTATTCAAACAAGACTCATTATAAGATAAAGAGGAGTGTTGCAGTACAGTATAGTCAATGATAAAATAATTTGATTAATTGAATTTTCTTCTGCAGGAGTTAAGTCAACAGCATGGACGTCAGTGAACTTGTCAAAAGGGCAAAGAGAGCATTAGATGGATATATATCGTAAGTACCGTATGCATACTTTTCATGCTTTACATTCTTACTCGTCAGAATTTGTAATATTATTATTGTTTCTTTGTTAACCCTTTTACCCCCAGGCTCTTTGGAAATTTCCAACCCTTAATCCCCAAGGGGTTATTTTTTCCCCAGCACATTTTGCAGTATATTTTTTTTAAATTGCTCTAACAGCCTTAATTTTTGTCATAGAAAGGTCAGGTTGGTCTCATTCTCTTGGAAAATGCCTGAATTTTCTCAAAAAATTATCAAAAATATGAAAAAAAATTTTTTATAGCATTTTTTTGCAAGGACGTACCGGTACGTCCATGGCGGTAAAGGGATGAGTTTTGTGAAACGTGCCAGTACGTTCTTTTGGGGGTAAAAGGGTTAATAAGATATTGATAGAGCATATGAAACGTGTTCACTTTTGGAGTTCCAGTTGAACCCTTTCCTACACAAGTCTTGTTTTGGGCACCTTGTTCTCAAAGGAATGGAGTTGATAGTTTCTACTGTGGTTAGTCTTATTCCTCTCTTAGTTTTGGGATGGAATAATTTTCATATATCATAAATATAGTTTTCAAAATTCCTTAAATATGTCGAGATACAAAGTCAAATAGGCCGCCACCACTCGGTTATATCCTATTTTCCCTTTTCAACTTATTAATTTTCCAGTATTCACTAATTCAAGTTGATGTATTTCCAGTTTTTCAAAGTTCATATCGTTATGACAAGCTCTTTAGCAAGATAGCCTTACAGGGTTTGACAGAGAATTATTTAATATCCCCACTATCCTGGTCACAAGGGCCAGTATTGGGCTGAAAATAGCAAATCTTATATGATGATTTACCCATGTGATTTTGTGTACAGTAGTATACCATTGTTAGAATTAATGCAAGATTTTTAAGGTTTTTGCTTTCAATTTATAGTATCAAAAATATACAAAGTTGCTCAGTATTTCTTTGCTAATAGTGTGTATTGAATACAATACTGTCCAGTATTCACAAAGTAATGATATTCATTCTGTATTTCCAGGTACCGCAAAGCTGTTTTGGTAGTGTTAGTTATTCTTGTCGTTCTTCTTTATTGTGGACCATCAATTTTTCGTTTAGTCCTGAACACAAAGCCATCACTCACTGGTAAGTGAAGCTTATTCAAGTATATTTTTATGTGGTTAAGTCTGTCTGTGTGACACTTTCTTAACTTATTGTTAAAATGAGACTTTGAAACTTAAGGAGCACCAAAAGATGACATTTTTATTGATTGAAAAAAAAAAAAAAAAAAAAGACATGGTCTGAGTTTATTTCTTCATTCACTAAAATCGACATTTGTTTCCTTTCAATTATCCAGCTTCAACTAGTTAATATTCGATCTTTCATCCTACAATAGAGAATGAATTATATCTGCTCTATGACAAAAATTTGATAATTATAAAACAACTAGAGGTGAAATTACGTAATGATTTGATATGGCGATTCATGAAATGAATTCATTGAGAGTTGAGATAAGAGACTTCAGATAAGAGAAATACTGTCCCCTTTTGTATTGTTTTCCTCCTTATGATAAATTCACAAGTTTTCTCTCTGTAAATTGTCAGTTTTTGTGAATCTGAGTATGAAGAAAGTACAATACAGTATTAGGTTTCAAAGAAGATTCCTATTCTTATTGGGCTGGCATTCAATTCAAAATTATACATCACTTATTCAATTTCAACTTTGCTTCATTCCCCTTTAACTTCCCCTAGTGACAACAGAGCACCCAGTCTGTGTTAAGTGGTTCCATAGAATAGGCTATTGTAGTTAGGATGATACACAGAGAGTAGGAGATTTATATTGTATGTGAATGTGTTGAGTTGAAACTAAAGTTAGGCAATGTTTAAAACAATAACAATTAATGATAAAAGATAATTTTGGGACCATTTATTTACCTTATGTATATACTGTAGTTCTTTTCAAAATTGAACAATGCACTGGGATAGTTACTTCACTAATCATGGTAGTGATTAATGAATTTATAAATTTTCAATATTAAACTTACCCGATAATCATGTAGCTGTCAACTCCGTTGCCCGACAGAATTCTATGGAGGGATACGCCAGCTATCACAATACTAGAAGGGGGTGTACTTACCAGCGCCACCTGTGGCCAGGTACTATAGTACTTCTTGTTGACACCTCCTCAATTTTTCCTCTGTCGTGCTTCCGGCAAGACGTTCTGGGATACGCTTTTGATCTTGGAGTATTTTCACGGCTTTTGGTGAAGTATTTCTCTTTGATTTCGGCTGTCGCTTTACTGGAAACCTTCTTATATTAGCTTAGATAGCTTTTATTTAATCCTGATTAACGGTTAACGATCTTTTGCTTGATTTTGAAACCCCACTTGGCTAACTCTTTGGATTCAAGATGTCTGACATTTCACAAGCCCCCACCCATAGGCGATGTAGGTCTTGTAATAGGCGTATTCCGAAGGCCTCGGTAGATCCTCACACCGCTTGTTCTGACTGTAGGGATAGACCCTGTCAGTTAGAAAATCGATGTGAGGAATGCGCCGGACTTTCGGAACTTGATTTTGTCCGTCTTCTGAAGTATTCAACCAAGTTAGAGAGAGGCAGAGTTAGGAGGAGTTCTTCTCACTCTTCACTTTTTTCCTCACCCCATGATCCCCTACCTTTTCCTACCCCTGTAGTGGATACCCCCGAACCTACTATTTGCCCTCAGCCTGATATGTTGTTTTGCGTGCTATTCAGGCCTTAGGCGATAAAGTAGAGTCAGTGGTTAGCGATCATAAGTCTCTTATGGCCGAAGTCAAGGAACTTAAGGTCAAGAGTGCAGTGGGTGGTATTAGTGCCAGTGCTGTGACGAGTGCTAGTGTCAGTGCAGTGCCAAGTGCTAGTGTCAGTGTCAGTGTGGTGCGTGAGGATACTTCTGTGCGTGCCAGTCGTCCTCCCAGTCCGGGACCTCTTGCAAGCTCCCAAGCCCAGGGGAGAAGCAATGTCGAAGGGCAAAAGGGTTCGGCAGGCCTTGATCGGCGCACAGAAGTATCCTCGGTGGTTGCGGGCGTGTCTTCCAGAGACCGTCACTCCCACCTGCAGACGATTGAGCCCGTCTTTTACTCGTCCGCTGATCAATTGTCAGGGAAGAAACGCTGGACTCAGGTCTCTAGACCACTCAAACGCAGAGTCCAGTCCGCGAGTGCTCAACCGGGCTGCAGTCATTGGCTCAGCTCTGACTCGCCGCAGTCATCTGTCGACTGCACTCCGCCCAAGAGGAGTAAGGTTCTGCCGCAACAGATCTCTGCTGTTAAGGCTTTGCCTCAGCAGACCTTAGTGTCTGCCGACCCCAAGTTGGCTCTACTGCAGTCCATGCAGTCACAACTTTCAGTCTTGATGCGTGAGTGTCGGGCTGAGAAGGTTGCTCCTCCGCCTCCGCCTGCACTCGCTCCGCCTGCGCTCGCTCCACCTGACCGCAGTACCGCCTGCCAGGCGTACGATGTTGAGCCACGTTCTGAGTTTACTGTTCCCAGTGGTGTACAGCTCCCTCCGCCTTCCTTAAGGCAACCTCAGCAATGGGATCAGGAGGCTTATACCTCTCTTCCTCCGCTTCCACTTGCTGCTCCACCATTGATGCAACACTCGGTTGAGGTACAACAACCTCTCCCATCCATGAGTCAGTCTCCTCAGCTCTCGCTGCAGCGAGCTCAACCCTCCTCAAGGCAAGCACCACAACACCTTAGCCTTGCGCCTCAGGAGCCTCAACTCGCGAGACATTTACTACGTTCTGCGCAGCCTCTACCTCATCGCTCTCCGCTCACACCGCAGGAACCTCTACTCGTTCCTCAGGAACTTGCTACTCCGCTTCCGCCAACCACTCAGCAAGCGCAACCCTTGAGTTCAGTCACTCATGCTAGGAGTCAGCCTCCTCCACCCATGCGCCTACCTTCTGCTACTTCTTGTGATCAGCCCTTGCAGTCTGAGCCTCAGGTGTTCCCTCAACAGAGTCTTGAAGAGGAAACCACTAATATTGTTGTTCCAGCTCGTGCTGACTCTGCCGTTCAGCATACCTTTCCGATCTCTTCGCTACACTCTGGTGATGAGGCGTCTGATGATGAGGCGGCACACCTGGATCCCTCATCAGACGTGGATGAATCCAAGTCTTCTCCGCCTTCTATTGACTTTCGTAAGGTCTTGGCTCTGTTTAGGGAGGTATACCCAGACCACTTTGTCTCTGCCATTCCACGCTCTCCGCCATCTGAGTTTTCGCTGGGCATGCAGCCAGCTAAGTCTACCTATACTAAGCTAGTCCTAGCAAGGTCCTCTAAGAGAGCGTTAAGGATCTTAGGGGAGTGGTTGCAGACTAAGCAACACCTTGGAAAGACTTCATTCATGTTTCCTCCGACTAAGCTCACCTCTAAAGCGGGCGTTTGGTATGCCACAGGAGAGGAACCAGGCTTGGGAGTACCGGCCTCTGCCCAGGCTGACTTCTCAAGTCTGGTAGACTCGCCTCGTAGAATAGCAATGAGGCGCTCTAAGGTTTGCTGGACCTTCTCAGACCTTGATCACTTCCTGAAGGGTGTTTTTAGAGCATTTGAGATGTTCAACTTCTTAGACTGGTGCCTGAGGGCCCTCAGCAAGAAGACCTCCCCTGCGGACAAAGATTCTGCCATGCTATTAATGTCCTGCATGGATAAGGCCATTAGAGATGGATCTGGCGAGCTTGCGTCGATGTTTGTGTCAGGGGTTCTTAAGAAAAGGGAACAGCTATGTACCTTCCTTTCCTCCAGCATTACACCTTGTCAAAGGTCTCAACTCCTTTTCGCTCCGCTCTCGAAGTTCCTCTTCCCCGAAGAGCTGGTTAAGGACTTGTGTGCTGCCCTGATACAAAAGGACACACATGATCTTGTAGCCTCATCGGCTCGTAAGACTAAGGTTGCTACCTCAGTCCCCAGGACTTATCGCACCCCAGTGGCTGATACTCCTGCTACGAGGTTCATACCGCCCTTTCGTGGTAGAGCCCCCAGCCGAGGAAGCTCCCGTCCAGACTCTTCCAGGAGCAAGTCTAGGAAAGGTTCCAAGGCTTCTAAAGGAAAAAACTGACTCTCCGCATCTCCAGACAGCAGTAGGAGCCAGACTCAAGAGCTTCTGGCAAGCCTGGGAAAAGAGAGGTGCAGACGCCCAGTCTGTCAGTTGGCTGAGGGAGGGTTACAGGATTCCATTCTGCCTCAAACCCCCTCTGACCACATCTCCCATCAACCTCTCTCCCAACTACAAAGAAGAGGACAAGAGGCTAGCGTTGCACCAGGAGGTGTCGCTACTTGTGCAGAAGAAGGCAGTGGTTATAGTCCGGGACCATCAATCCCCGGGCTTCTACAACCGTCTCTTTCTGGTGGCCAAGAAGACAGGAGGTTGGAGACCGGTGCTGGACGTCAGCGCGCTCAATGCGTATGTCACCAAGCAGACGTTCACGATGGAGACGACGAAGTCGGTCCTAGCAGCGGTCAGGCAGGAGGACTGGATGGTCTCGTTGGACTTGAAAGATGCCTACTTTCACGTTCCTATTCATCCAGACTCCCAACCTTTCCTGAGATTCGTTTTTGGAAAGGTTGTCTACCAATTCCAAGCCCTGTGTTTTGGCCTAAGCACAGCTCCTATGGTGTTCACGCATCTGATGAGGAATATAGCAAAATTCCTCCACTTATCGGACATCAGAGCCTCCCTCTACTTAGACGACTGGCTGTTGAGAGCCTCCACGAGTCGTCGCTGTCTGGAGAGTCTCAACTGGACTTTGGACTTAATCAGAGAACTGGGTCTGTTAGTCAACATAGAAAAGTCTCAGCTCATTCCCTCCCAATCCATTGTGTACCTGGGAATGGAGATTCGGAGTCAGGATTTTCGGGCTTTTCCATCGGCCCCAAGGATAAGCCAAGCCCTAGATTGCATCATGAGCATGCTGAAGAGGAGCAGTTGCTCAGTGAGACAGTGGATGAGTCTCACAGGGACCCTTTCATCACTGGCCCTGTTCGTCGAGCTAGGGAGACTCCACCTCCGCCCTCTTCAATTCCATCTTGCAGCTCATTGGGACAAGGGTTTGACTCTCGAAGCAGTCTCTATCCCAGTCACCAAAGAGATGAAGACCACTCTCTTGTGGTGGAAGACCAATCTCCTGCTCAGGGAGGGCCTATCGTTGGCTATTCAGACCCCCAATCTTCATCTCTTCTCAGATGCATCGGACTCGGGCTGGGGTGCGACCTTGAACGGACGGGAATGCTCGGGAACATGGAACGAGGAACAGGGAACGCTCCACATCAACTGCAAGGAGCTACTAGCAGTTCATTTAGCCCTGCTGAACTTCAAGTCCCTCCTGCTGGGCAAGGTGGTGGAGGTGAACTCAGACAACACCACAGCCTTGGCGTACATCTCCAAGCAAGGAGGGACCCATTCGAGGAGCCTATACGAGATCGCAAGGGACCTCCTCATTTGGTCAAGAAGTCAAAACCTCACTTTGGTCACGAGGTTCATTCAGGGCAACATGAACGTCTCAGCAGATCGCCTAAGCAGAAGGAATCAGGTCATTCCCACGGAATGGACCCTCCACAAGAGGGTGTGCAACAGACTTTGGACCTTGTGGGGTCAACCTACCATAGATCTGTTTGCCACCTCCATGACCAAGAGACTTCCGCTGTACTGTTCCCCAGTTCCAGACCCTGCAGCAGTTCATGTGGATGCTTTTCTGCTGAACTGGTCCCATCTCGACCTTTACGCATTCCCACCGTTCAAGATAATCAACAAAGTCCTGCAGAAATTCATCTCGTACGAAGGGACACGGCTGACGCTGGTTGCTCCCCTTTGGCCTGCAAGAGAATGGTTCACAGAGGTACTTCAATGGCTAGTCGACATCCCCAGGACTCTACCTCTAAGAGTGGACCTTCTACGTCAACCTCACGTAGACAGGTTGCACCCAAACCTCCACGCTCTTCGGCTGACTGCCTTCAGACTGTCGAAAGATTCGCTAGAGCTAGAGGCTTTTCGAAGGAGGCAGCCAGTGCGATTGCCAGAGCAAGAAGGGTTTCCACTCGTAGAGTCTACCAATCTAAGTGGGAAGTCTTCCGGAGCTGGTGTAGAGCCAATTCAGTATCCTCTACCAATACCTCTGTGACCAAAATAGCTGACTTCCTATTACATCTTAGGAATGAGAGATCCCTTTCAGCCCCTACGATTAAAGGGTACAGGAGTATGTTGGCTTCAGTTCTCCGCCACAGAGGTTTGGACCTTTCTTCCAACAAGGACCTTCAAGACATCCTTAAGTCTTTTGAGACTTCTAAAGAGCGTCGTCTATCCACTCCAGGCTGGAACCTAGATGTAGTCTTAAGGTTCCTTATGTCACCTAGGTTCGAACCTCTCCAGTCAGCTTCCTTCAAGGACCTTACCCTCAAGACTCTTTTTCTCGTCTGCCTTGCAACAGCTAAGAGAGTCAGTGAGGTTCATGCCTTCAGCAAGAACATTGGTTTCACGACCGAATCTGCAACATGTTCTTTTCAGCTCGGATTCCTAGCAAAGAACGAACTTCCTTCACGTCCTTGGCCTAGATCGTTTGAAATACCTAGCCTCTCCAACATGGTAGGTAACGAACTAGAGAGAGTTCTTTGCCCTGTCAGAGCTCTCAAGTATTATCTTAATAGGTCTAAACCTATTCGAGGACAGTCAGAAGCCTTATGGTGTGCCATCAAGAAACCTTCGAGGCCCATGTCCAAGAACGGGGTTTCGTATTATATAAGGCTTCTGATTAGAGAAGCCCATTCTCACTTAAAGGAGGAAGACCTTGCATTGCTGAAGGTAAGGACCCACGAAGTAAGAGCCGTAGCTACTTCGATGGCCTTTAATAAAAACCGTTCTCTGCAGAGCATAATGGATGCAACCTATTGGAGGAGCAAGTCAGTGTTTGCATCATTTTATCTTAAAGATGTCCAGTCTCTTTACGAGAACTGCTACACCCTGGGACCATTCGTAGCAGCGAGTGCAGTAGTAGGTGAGGGCTCAGCCACTACATTCCCTTAATCCCATAACCTTTTTTAACCTTTCTCTTGAATGCTTTTATTGTTGTTTTTATGGTTGTTACGGTAGGCTAAGAAGCCTTCCGCATCCTTTTGATTTGGCGGGTGGTCAATTCATTCTTGAGAAGCGCCTGGGTTAGAGGTTGTGTAGAGGTCCTTTAGTAGGGGTTGCAGCCCTATATACTTTAGCACCTTTGAGTTGATTCAGCCTCCAAGAGGAACGCTGCGCTCAGTAAGGAAGACGAACTTAAAAAAGAGGCAGAGTAACGGTTCAATTCGACTTCCTTACCAGGTACTTATTATTTCATTGTTATTTGAGATAACTGTTATATGAAATATGGGATACTTAGCTATCCTTTAATCTTGTACACTGGTTTTCACCCACCCCCCTGGGTGTGAATCAGCTACATGATTATCGGGTAAGTTTAATATTGAAAAATGTTATTTTTATTAGTAAAATAAATTTTTGAATATACTTACCCGATAATCATGATTTAATTGACCCTCCCTTCCTCCCCATAGAGAACCAGTGGACCGAGGAAAAATTGAGGAGGTGTCAACAAGAAGTACTATAGTACCTGGCCACAGGTGGCGCTGGTAAGTACACCCCCTTCTAGTATTGTGATAGCTGGCGTATCCCTCCATAGAATTCTGTCGGGCAACGGAGTTGACAGCTACATGATTATCGGGTAAGTATATTCAAAAATTTATTTTACTAATAAAAATAACATATTTCAATGAATCTTGACCAGTATTCAGAAGCTTATGTCAAGAAATGTTACTGATCAAGTTTGTTCTTACACTAATACAAACCATCATCTTCTCTTTCTGTGAAACTGGAAACTGCCGTTTAAACTTAACAAAGTGGTTAAATGGTTGTAGATGCTGGCGGATGGGGTAGTCCACTTTGAGTCTCTTCTACCGTTCTACTTTGAGTCTCTTCTACCGTTCTACTTTGAGTCTCTTCTACCGTTACTAAGAGGAAAGTAGCCACTGAACAATTACAGTGCAGTAGTTAACTCCTTGGGTGAAGAAGAATTGTTCGGTAATTTCAGTGTTGTCAGGTGTATGATGACAGAGGAGAATATGTAAAGAATAGGCCAGACTATTCGGTGTATGGTTAGGCAAAAGGAAAGTGAACCATAACCAGAGAGAATGATCCAATGTAGTACTGTCTGGCCAGTCAAAGGACCCCCTAACACTCTAGTGGTATTATCTCAATGGGTGGCTGGTGCCCTGGCCAACCTACTACCTGCTATAAAAGTTCACGAACTCTAGGATTGCAGGCTTTTCGTTGGGAGGATGCTTAAGGTTACTCATCCGGATGACAGCTTCCCGATGCCCATTCCCGCACAATCTCTGTGATCAGCCAAGGATATCGCGCCTGCCGTCTCTGTCGGCGAATTTAGTGTCTCTGAACCTCTATGCCATAGTGTCAGCAAGAGTTGCCCGGTTGTGCAGAATGATCCATACCTTAGGCGAAGGTCTTCCATAGGATCATCGACGGCTTCACCCCCGGCCTCTTCAGTCGATCCTTTCTTGTAAGGAAGGATCTGAGAGGGGAGTTCCGTAGTCGACCTCTCAGCCCTGATCAAGTTTGTCGAACAAACTTCGGCCAGCGTAGAACAGCAGAATCGATCAGACTGGTAACGAGGCGACAGGACTCCTTAAACCCTGGATCGGAAGGACGGGTACTTTCAGTTTCCATTCCATCCATCTTCCAGGGAGCTCGTCGAATTCAGCCTAGACTGCAAGTATTCCTGCTTATGATGCAGTGTGGCTATCCCGCCATGGCATAGCAGGTTTTTTTCCCCAGAGAACTCTCCCTGCTTTCCTCATGGCCGCTCAGGTGCAGGCTTCCGCCTCCTCTGCTTTTTGGAGGGCTGGTCAACTCTGGTAGGCTCGGGTTCGACCTTCTTCAGCGCCGGGACAAGCTTCCGGATGCTTACCATGAGTGTGGGTTCATGGTATTTTGCTTGGAGCCTTCTCTTCTTCTGCCTCAACATCTGGAGTATCTGGCCATGATATTGAGTCAACGGCCTTACCACGTTGGAAACCCCGCTTCTCGTCCGTCCAGCGAGGTTAAGCAACGTCAGTTCTGGTCGGTACTTGGATGAGTGACCACCTGGGGACGCCAGATTCTGTTGCCACATCCTCCGAGCCTTCCTTTCAGTTGACTGTGGCAAGACTGAGGAGAGTCGCAGTACCTGTTCTCAGTCAAACAGAGCTTTCAGCCCTACCTTGGAACGTTTCCTAGTTCTCCTTTCCTCATTGACCTGTCTATAGTCCGAACGGTCGCCTCTGAATAAGTTCCATGTGGGGCGGTCCAAGTTCCGGTGGCTTCAGGCAACGTTTAACCGGACTTCCTGGCCCCTATGGGACCAGCGGAACTATTAGACCTGCAATGGGTGTTGACCTATGGAGCCTCTTGATGGTAGTGGATATTCTCGTCCTTTCCCCACATTCTTGATGCTGTTCTCGGACTCGTCAAAGGAGAGGGGGGGGGGGCATGTTCCGGTCCAGGCCTATGGTCAAGACCTGAAGGATACCCCTCCATCATTCAGGCAGGCTTAGGGGCCGTAGTCTGGCCCCTCTACAGATCCTACAGCTCCTGCCGAGTCGCCCCGTGCGCGTCGACTTCATGATTCTGGCGTGTTCTAACCAGCAGGGGACGCATTTTCACACCTTCACATCTTGCTGTAGAGATACCGGGATGATTGAGATTCTCTCAATACCACCATCGGCTCTCTCATTCCAGGCAGGGGAATGTTCTCTCCGACTATCCGAGCAGAGCCTCGTAGAGAGAGTGTACCTGGGGGTCTTTGACCTTGAGTAACCAGCAAGTCCTGGTCTGGGGGACCTGATCGCGACAGCTTGGAACCTCAAGCTTCCGCTGTTCTTCCCCCCAGTCTCGGACCCCGAGACTTTGGCAAGATGCATTCCGGTGATGGTGGGACAACTTCGACGCCTGCGTCTTCCCTCCTTTTTGTCTGTGGACAATGGGTCTCAACAAGACCAGGTTGTTTGTCAACCTTTCAATGGGAGAGCTCCACTGGGACTATGCGCAGAACGGTTTCTGGACCCTTTGCTTCCCCTGACGGAACTCCCGGGAGAGCTTCTCCCACGGCGCAGACTACTCAAACAACCACACTGCGACATCCCTCCCGAACCGGGGCGTCGCTTCGGCTTCATGCCTGGAGACACTACGCCTCCTCCTCATGAAGAGACAACCCGCTACAGTCGCGGTACGGAGGTCGCGTCATCTGCGATAGTCAACCGCAGGGGTCTTCCAGGCAAAGTGAAGAGTCTTCGGTGGTTGGTGCCGTGGGAGATATACCTCTTCCCTTGAGGGCTCTTCTCCAGCAATAACTGTCTTATTGCCTTTCGGCGGGAGGAAACTCCTTTCCGCTCTCGGCAATGAAGCCTGTCGCTCAGCCTTTCCCTGACCTTCAGGCTTAAAGGAATAACTTTTTCCTGCCCGCTGGATCTTTCCTCGCTCATGCGAAGCTACGATCGTCCCTGCCCTAGTCGGAGGAAGACCTCCAACTTGGAGCATGGCTCGAACTTTTAGTCCTTTAAGAGATCTTCTCAAGACCCTTTACGACAGGCCTCGGATTGTATTCCGCCTTGGGTCTCCTGTGCTCACTCTGGCCACGGCCAGTGTGTAAGCAATCTTCTTGGTCTCGTACGACTCCCTCTTTCTAAGAAAGAGGGAAGGCAACATTCAGGTTTGCTCCTGAGTTGTTGGCTAGACTCAAAATCTGGGGGTCCCGGCCCTTTGGTCCAATTCCTTCAAGATTTCGAGTCTCCATTCTGTATCTGATGTCCCAAGACCTTCTCTTTCTTGCCAGTAAAGGAATCGAGAGGTTAGCTTTGGGAACAGCTGCAGTTTGTCCTCAGTTGCAGCCGATTTGGGAGCACAAGGAGGACACGGGGGAGAGTCACCAGTATACCTCTTCAGCCCGGACTCAAGGACATTCATCTCGACCTGTCTCCAGACCCTCCCCCGTCACGTCGCCCTACAGCACGATGTTGGATACATCGCAACGTCCCTCGCCTTCGAGTAATACTACTCTGTGACGCAGGTGCTACAAGCTGGAGTCTGGAAGCGTCTAATGACCTTCGCAGCCTGCTTCCTGCAGGGCGTGACCCACAGGAGTCTCGATACGTTTTCTATCGCTCTGTGGTGGCTACACAACAGCTGGTCTAACCTCAGGCTCCATTTTGGACAGGTAGCAGAAGGTTGAGGGCATTGTTATCAGGTTTTAGTCTGCATGAACGAAAGAAGTATGTCTGGCCCTTATTTCTTTCTTCATCATCCCCTCTACGGGGAGGCAGCATCCTGGTCTCTGCATAGCTGACCTCGAACCTCTGCAGGTAAACCATGCTTCCTTGTGTTCCGAGTATTGAGTCAATACTGTCGCGTCCCCCATACCCTGACGAGGTGGTATTGGGAACGTCCTAACCCAGAGTTCCTTCTGGAACTCCAGGTCAACTGCCTAGGACGGGTCACACTTCTTCCTTCACACACAAGCTTATGTAGGCCACACGGTTCCTTGCAGAGCAAGGAACTTGTGAGGTGCAGGGACTCCTTTTCTCGAGTGCGACTCACTCGGATTCTGAGTCTCCGGGTAAAGCCAAAGCCAGTATGGCTGGGGACTTTCCACCCTACCTCATGGGTAAGTCACCCATTGTAAATAGCGTGGTTTGTATTTCGGTTACGGAACAAATGACAAATTCGAAGATAATTTGTATTTTTCCTAACCATACAAACCTTAGCTATTTACACATATTTGCCCGCCAGCCCTGTCCCCCAAGACAAGTCCTACCTCTAAGTGAAAGTGAGCATTCATCTGTGTGTGAGGGGGGGAGGGGTAGCTAGCTACCACTCCCTACCTCCCCGCTAACTAGCGCGGGGGTAATACACCCTCGTTGAATTCTAATGGCTCGCCATTTCAGCTGCGCTAAAAGGTAAACCCATTGTAAATAGCTAAGGTTTGTATGGTTAGGAAAAATACAAATTATCTTCGAATTTGTCATATTACTTGTTACTATTTACTCATGTGTCATTCCTTGCTAAGGTTATTAAAAGCTTGGTAGGAGTTATCACCTTCACTCCTTTACAGGACCAGATGTTCTGACATTTCCTGGTTAAACCAGCCCAAATTTGACTTCAAAGGTACTCCTTCCCTTAAGGATGAGCCTCTCTTATTATAGGACACTAATTGTATTTTTGTGCAGGTACATATCACATCTTAAAAATTAAAATTTTTTCAAACGATACAAAGCTGAGGTCTATAAGTTAACCACACTAGAAGTTTCAGACTTAAGGTCAAAATTGACTGTCTAGCTTACTGATAGTTAAATGGGGGCATCCCCACCTCCTGTCCTTAGTTATAAATAGCTTGTTAAATTTTTTACAGGCCTGAAAGGGGGCTATTAAAAGTAGTCAGATTTGTATATATCAGAAAAATACAACTTAGTTTAGAAAATTTTGATTCCTTTTCACTTTTTTGTGTTCTAAGCTTGCACTGCAAAGCAAAGATCACAGGAATATTAAGTAAGTATTGAAATACTATAACAAAATTTTATTAAGAAAATTTGTTTGTAATAAGTCAACATAAAATAGTACACCCACCACAGACAATGTTTGATACCAGGTGAAACAAAAGATGTTATGATATCCACTCTCAGTGAAGGATATCAAAAATATTTGTTAACTCATGTAGATTCTACCCCAAAATTTTTTAGTTATTTAGAGAAGTGAAATTGCTATTTGAAAGAGAAAATTTAGGTAATAATCATGAAAAATCATTTCATTATTAATGATACTTTCAGGAAAACTATTTTATTTAGCCTAGTTTTTATCTTATCTACTTTTTTGATATACGCTTATGGCTTATATACTTTATGAAAAGGTTCTCTGTTTTTCCATAAACTTTTAAGGAAACGTACTCAAAAGTTTTATTTGTACACTAACAAACAATCTATTTTCTTACAGATGCTAAGGAAAGATGCACCAAAGGTTTTGTTTTGTGAACTTATAGTTTTCAATATTAATCTTACCCGGTGATCATGTAGCTGCAGCTCTGCTGCCCGACAGAAAAAACCTACGGGCGGGATACGCCAGCGATCGCTATACAGGTGGGGGTGTACAACAACAGCGCCATCTGTCGAGTAGGTACTCAGGTACTTCTTGTCAACAAGATCCAATTTTCTCTCTGTCGTGCCACCGGCAAGACCTACTTGATACGCTGTTGTTTCTGGAGTTGATTTTCACGCTATTTGGTGATGTATTCTCTCTAGTTATTAGCTTTCGCTGTACAGGAGTTATCATCAATACCTTATCAAGCTTTATTGATTAGATTTTGGATTATTTGTTGACGACTTGGATAGATTTTGGATTTCCCCCTTTGACTAATTCAAGATGTCTGACCCTACTCAAGTCCCCAAGTACAGGCAGTGTAGCGCTAGGGACTGTTCTAGGCGTCTTCCGAAGGCCTCTATCGATCCTCACACCGTTTGTTCCAATTGTAGGGGTAAAACCTGTCAATTGGAAGATCGATGTGAGGAATGCGCTGGGCTTTCGGAATTCGATTTTCAAGAATTCCTTAAGAATGCACGTAGGCTAGAGAAGGATAGGATCAGGAGGAGTTCGTCTCGCTCTTTTGATTTTTCCTCTCCCCATGCCCCTCAACCTATTCCTTCCCCTGTAGTGGTTACACCCGACCCTTCTACTAGCTCTCAGCAACCCTCGATGGCGGACATGATGCGTGCCATTCAGGCTCTTGGTGACAGAGTTGAGTCATTAGCGAATGACCGCAATCAACTCTTAGCCGACGTCAAAGAGTTGAAGGAGAAAAGTGCAGTGGGAAGTGTAGTGAGTGCAAGTGCTGTGAAAAGTGTCAGTGTTACGCATGAGGGTGCATCTGTTCGTGCCAGTCGTCCTCCCAGTCCGGGACCTCTTGCAAGCTCCCAAGCCCAGGGGAGAAGCAATGTCGAAGGACCAAAGGGTTCGACAGGCCTTGATCAGCGTACAGATGTACCCTCAGTGGTTGCGGACGTATCTTGCAGAGATCGTCCCACCCACAAACAGACGAGTGAGCCCATTCATTCCTCGTCTGCGGAAGAAGTTTCTCGTCAGAAACGCTGGACCAAGGTCTCACGACCTCTCAAGCGCAAGGTCCCTTCCGAGCGAGTCCAACGGCCCAGGTGTAGCCACTGGGTCAGTTCGGACTCGCCGCAGTCTTCCGAAGACTGCACACCTCCCAAGAGAGGTAGAGTTGTTCCGCAGCAGGCAATCACTCCGTCTGTTGCTGCACCAACCGCTGTAGACCCTAAGTGGTCTTTGCTGCAGTCTATGCAGACTCAGCTAGCTTCCTTCATGCAGGAGTATCGTGCTGAGAAGGTTGACGCTGCACCCGTTAACCCACAACCTGCCACGGTTGTGCGCTCAGCTGACACTGCGGCTGCCTGCTCCCACACTCCGGCTGTGAGAGCTCCACCACCGATGCGCAGTCGACCCTGCCAGACGCATGTTGACGTTAGCCGACGTGCGGCACCCTCCGTTGACATGCGTGAGCTACCGCATCAGCAGTGGGAAGGTGCTGTCAAGCTGCCGTGTTTTGACGCAATGCGGCAGTCTCCGCAACCCACGGCAGTCCCCACCACGCACCACCACTCCGCTTTTGTTGTTGCCAGCTCTCAGACTGACCAGCAGCGGCATGATGTTGGATCCAGTGCAGCTACGCATGCACCCGTGCTGCCGGATTCAGCCGTTCAGCTTTCTTCTCCTCCTTTGCCGCTTCCTCCTCAGCATTCGGATGAAGGAATCTCTGATGACGACGAAGCTGCTCATTTGGACGATCAACACTCCGACATAGATGAACCCAAGACTACGCCTCCCTCCTTAGACTTTAGGAAAGTCCTTGCTCTGTTTAGGGAGTTGTATCCGGACCAGTTTGTGTCTGCAGCCCCACGCTCACCTCCCTCTGAGTTCGCTTTAGGCATGCAGTCAGCAGCTCCTGCCTTTACGAAGCTCGTACTCGTGCGCTCATCCAAGAGAGCTTTAAGGGTAGTGGGAGAGTGGTTGCAGGCCAAGAAGCAACTTGGGAAGACGTCCTTCATCTTCCCCCCCACCAAGCTTGCTTCCAAATCTAGCGTCTGGTATGCCACGGGAGAAGATCTCGGCTTGGGAGTTCCTGCCTCTGCCCAGGGCGACTTCTCAAGTCTGGTAGACTCTCCCCGCAGACTGGCTATGAGACGCTCCAAGATTTGCTGGACCTTTTCGGACATGGACCATCTTTTGAAGGGAGTTTTCCGTGCGTTTGAGATCTTCAACTTCCTGGACTGGTGTTTGGGAGCGTTGAGCAGAAAGACCTCCCCTTCGGATAAGGACTCTGCCATGCTCATCATGTCATGCATGGACAAAGCCATTCGGGATGGATCTGGCGAGCTTGCGGCTTCTTTCGTGTCTGGAGTTCTTAAGAAGCGAGATCACCTTTGCTCCTTCTTGTCGGCGGGGATCACACCATGTCAGAAGTCAGAGCTGATGTTTGCTCCGCTTTCCAAGTGTCTCTTTCCTGAAGAGCTGATCAAGGGGATTGCCGCCTCGTTGATCCAGAAAGACACCCATGACCTGGTGGCGTCATCCGCACGTAAAGTCACAGCTTTACCTTCCGTGCCTAGACCTAGGATGGACACACCAGCGTCTAGGTTCATTCCGCCCTTTCGTGGCAGAACCTCCAGCAGAGGAGGTACCCGTGCCGATAGTCAACGTGGCAAAAAGAAGAAGGGTTCCAAGTCCTCAAAAGGCAGAGTCTGACTGCCATCTTCTCCAGACAGCAGTGGGAGCCAGGCTCAAGAACTACTGGCAGGCCTGGGAGAACAGGGGTGCAGACGCACAGTCTGTGAAGTTACTCAGAGAGGGGTACAGGATTCCATTCTTGCGCAAGCCCCCTCTAGCAACAACTCCCATCGACCTCTCTCCCAGGTACAGAGAGGAGGACAAGAGGCTAGCTTTACAGCAAGAGGTGTCTCTCTTGCTACAAAAGGGAGCGGTAGTCATAGTCCGGGACCATCAATCCCCGGGCTTCTACAACCGTCTCTTCTTAGTAGCGAAGAAGACAGGAGGGTGGAGACCGGTGCTGGACGTCAGTGCTCTAAATGTCTTTGTCACCAAGCAGACGTTCACCATGGAGACGACGAAGTCGGTGCTAGCATCGGTCAGGAAGGAAGACTGGATGGTCTCGTTAGACCTAAAGGACGCGTACTTTCACGTCCCCATCCACCCAGATTCCCAACATTTCCTAAGGTTCGTCTTTGGGAGGGTGGTTTACCAGTTCCAAGCCCTGTGCTTTGGCCTAAGCACGGCACCTCTAGTGTTTACCAAGCTGATGAGGAATATTGCCAAATTCCTGCATTTAGCAGACATCAGAGCCTCCCTCTATTTGGACGACTGGCTTTTAAGAGCTGCGTCAAGTCGTCGCTGTCTGGAGAATCTCAAATGGACTATGGATCTGACCAAGGAATTGGGTCTCCTGGTCAATACAGTATAGAAAAGTCCCAACTCGTCCCATCCCAAACTATAGTCTATCTAGGTATGGAGATTCAGAGTCAAGCTTTTCGGGCTTTTCCGTCGGCCCCCAGAATCAGTCAAGCCCAAGAATGCATCCAGAGCATGCTGAAAAGGAACCGATGTTCAGTCAGACAGTGGATGAGTCTAATAGGGACGCTTTCATCGCTGGACCAGTTCATCGCGTTAGGGAGACTCCACCTCCGACCCCTTCAGTATCACCTAGCTGCTCACTGGAGAAAGGACATGACGCTAGAAGCGGTCTCAGTTCCTATATCTGAAGAGATGAAGTCTGCACTGACTTGGTGGAAGAACAACATTCTTCTCAAGGAAGGTCTACCACTGGCTGTTCAGACCCCCGACCACCTTCTCTTCTCGGACGCATCGGACACGGGCTGGGGTGCGACACTGGACGGTCGGGAATGCTCGGGCACGTGGAATCCGGATCAAAGAGCACTTCACATCAACTGCAAGGAGCTACTGGCAGTTCATCTGGCCTTGAGAAGCTTCAAGTCCCTCCTTCTAGGCAAGGTGGTGGAGGTGAACTCCGACAACACTACAGCCTTGGCGTACATCTCCAAGCAAGGAGGGACTCATTCGAGGACGTTGTTCGAGATCGCAAGGGACCTCCTCACCTGGTCAAGAGATCGAAAGATATCGCTTGTAACGAGGTTCATTCAAGGTGACATGAACGTCATGGCAGACCGCCTCAGCCGGAAGGGTCAGATCATCCCTACAGAATGGACCCTTCACAAGAATGTTTGCAACAGACTATGGGCCCTGTGGGGTCAGCCCACCATAGATCTGTTCGCTACCTCGATGACCAAGAGGCTCCCAAATTATTGCTCACCGATTCCGGACCCAGCAGCAGTTCACGTAGATGCCTTTCTTCTGGATTGGTCCCATCTAGACCTTTATGCGTTCCCCCCGTTCAAGATTGTCAACAAGGTACTGCAGAAGTTCGCCTCTCACGAAGGGACAAGGTTGACGTTGGTTGCTCCCCTCTGGCCCGCGAGAGAATGGTTCACCGAGGTACTGCAATGGCTAGTAGACGTTCCCAGGACTCTTCCTCTAAGAGTGGACCTTCTGCGTCAGCCGCACGTAAAGAAGGTACACCCAAGCCTCCACGCTCTTCGTCTGACTGCCTTCAGACTATCGAAAGACTCTCAAGAGCTAGAGGCTTTTCGAAGGAGGCAGCCAGAGCGATTGCCAGAGCAAGGAGGACATCCACTCTCAAGGTCTACCAGTCAAAATGGGAAGTCTTCCGAAGCTGGTGCAAGGCGAATTCAGTATCCTCAACCAGTACCTCTGTAACGCAGATAGCTGACTTCCTTTTACACCTAAGGAAGGTAAGATCCCTATCAGCTCCTACGATCAAAGGTTACAGAAGCATGTTGGCAGCAGTCTTCCGCCACAGAGGCTTAGATCTTTCCACCAACAAAGATCTACAGGACCTCCTTAAGTCTTTTGAGACCTCAAAGGAGCGTCGGTTAGCCACACCAGGTTGGAACTTAGACGTGGTTTTAAGGTTCCTGATGTCAGCAAGGTTCGAACTGCTTCAATCAGCCTCTTTTAAAGATCTCACTTTGAAGACTCTTTTCCTCGTTTGCTTAGCAACAGCTAAAAGAGTCAGTGAGATACACGCCTTCAGCAGGAACATAGGATTTACATCTGAAACGGCTACATGTTCCTTACAGCTTGGTTTTTTAGCTAAAAACGAGCTCCCTTCTCGTCCTTGGCCCAAATCGTTCGAGATTCCAAGTCTGTCCAGTTTGGTTGGAAACGAACAAGAGAGAGTCCTATGCCCAGTAAGAGCTCTTAAGTACTATTTAAGACGTACGAAGCCATTACGAGGACAATCAGAAGCTTTATGGTGTTCTATTAAGAAACCTGCTTTACCGATGTCGAAGAACGCAGTCTCTTATTACATCAGACTTTTGATTAGAGAAGCCCATTCTCATCTGAATGAGGAAGACCATGCTTTGCTGAAGGTAAGGACACATGAAGTTAGAGCTGTTGCTACTTCAGTGGCCTTCAAACAAAACAGATCTCTGCAGAGTGTAATGGATGCAACCTATTGGAGAAGCAAGTCAGTGTTCGCATTATTTTACCTTAAAGATGTCCAGTCTCTTTACGAGAACTGCTACACCCTGGGACCATTCGTAGCAGCGAGTGCAGTAGTAGGTGAGGGCTCAACCACTACATTCCCATAATCCCATAACCTTTTTTAATCTTTCTCTTGAAATGCTTTTTATTATTGTTTTTGGGTTGTACGGAAGGCTAAGAAGCCTTTCGCATCCTGGTTGATTTGGCGGGTGGTCAAATTCTTTCTTGAGAAGCGCCTAGATTAGAGGTTGTGATGAGGTCCTTTAGTATGGGTTGCAGCCCTTCATACTTCAGCACCTAGGAGTCGCTCAGCATCCTAAGAGGATCGCGAGGCTCAGTAAGGAAGACGTACTTAAAAAGGCAGAGTAATTGTTCAAGTCGACTTCCTTACCAGGTACTTATTAATTTTATGTTTGTTATTTTGAATAACTGCTAAAATGAAATACGGGATACTTAGCTTCTATTGTTAACATGTATGCTGGTCTCCACCCACCCCCCTGGGTGTGAATCAGCTACATGATCACCGGGTAAGATTAATATTGAAAAATTTTATTTTCCTTAGTAAAATAAATTTTTGAATATACTTACCCGGTGATCATGAATTAAAGGACCCTCCCTTCCTCCCCATAGAGACCCAGTGGACCGAGGAGAAAATTGGTTCTTGTTGACAAGAAGTACCTGAGTACCTACTCGACAGATGGCGCTGTTGTTGTACACCCCCACCTGTATAGCGATCGCTGGCGTATCCCGCCCGTAGGTTTTTTCTGTCGGGCAGCAGAGCTGCAGCTACATGATCACCGGGTAAGTATATTCAAAAATTTATTTTACTAAGGAAAATAACATATTTTTTTTGTTACAGATTCTGCAAGTAGAAGTCTTTCTGTAAGATTAGATCGATTCTGGCAAGCTTTTTTAGATGATGATGCTCACATTTTGCACATCCCTGCAAGAGAAGACGAAAGACCTTTCGTCCCTTACGTTGGCAATGGTCTTCTAGGCCTTTCTTTAGATCAGGAGAGTCCAATATATATTAGAAATGGGAGGACACTTTCTCTGCCTGTAAACTATCGTCCAGTAACCTTAATGTCTGTTGATGGTAAGTTTTCAAGGGAGATTCATAGCTACAGTTTACATTTCAAGTAGAGTACAGTGTCTACATAATAAAGAGTTGATTGGAGAGAATCTAATGCAACACTGATGTTCATATGTGTATAATTTTAATGAACATTTAATGTTTAATCTTGGTCACAAACTCCTTTAGTAAATCTTCAACATTTTAAATTCATAAAGTCATTACATGTTTAAACATTTTTTATGTAGTCAGTTTATTTTACTGATCGGGTATAGAATTAAAGTAGTTGACATGGTGGTCATTTAGAACTACAGTAATTAATTATGATAATGATAGTAGTAGTAGCTGTAATGACAATGGTTAAAAATTCTTTAAAATAAAGATTTTGAAAATGCTTTATTTTTTTTTTTGGGGGGGGGGGTTAGAATTGCCATATTTAAAAAAACTATTGAAAAATAAAGGGTAGATATGGTTTCCTTTTCACTTTTTCTTCCCCGTCCCTCTATAGGAGCGTCCGTCAAGGAAGCCATTGTAACAGAGTATAAAACTGGAGTTGTGCATCGTCTGCAATCATGGGAGCAGCCAGGTGTAGGATCCATAGACGTAACTTATCAGACTTATGCTCACCGAGCAATGCCAGCTTTGCTTCTGCAAGATATTAAGGTAAACATACTGTAGTGTACTTTTAAATTCTTTTAAAATTATATGTGGTAAATTAAGTTTACCGCCCCTTCATACATTCTAACTTGATTTTTTTATTATTTCGATTCTATTCTACCCCATCCATGTCTCCTTATTTGGTAATTCCCTACCTCTCTTATCATTTGTTACATTTACTTCATTCCCAGTTATTCCTATTCTACCATCCATCATAAAATGTGTCTTTCTGTATCCCATTGAGTCTCATAACTGTGCTTTTGCTAACATTCATTTGTTCCTACGTGTCATGTAAACCCAAATCCTTCAATTAGGTAGACTGATTTAGTGTGAGCTAGAGTCTATTGTTAAAGTTGGATAACAAGCAGTTATCCATCTTGTGAGGCTGAGGGGCGAGAAGCCCAAACCCCTCTCCAGCCAGAGAACTTTCACTTTTGTTTTGGCCGCTGTCGTGTATGGATGTACAGACAGCTCTTGTCGAACTTATTCATTTTCTTTCTCTTTTTCACTAAGTGAATGTTGTTTGTTTGTGATGGAATGGAATCAAAAAGCTTGTTTTTGCCTGGGGGGATGCTGCAACTGGTTTATGGCTAAATTGGTTGTAGAACCACACTTCCTCTATATGATTTGTAGGGAGCATGACTGTTCGCACTGAGTATAGGTCATGGCCTCCTGTACAATGGCAGGCATATGGCCTGAAGGGGAAGAAGCAAGCAAAGTGTTCATTGTGGTCAGACTGGGTAACGTCTAAGAAGACTCCTGGGGAGTTTTTTGCTGCTTCTGTCTCCTTAGGTGGATGCGACAGCTGGTGCTGCCCCTGAATCAGTCCCCGGGGAGTAAGCTGAAGGGAATTGGAATCCTCGGATCTAGATTAGCAAGCTGCTGTGTGGAAACAGCGCATTCACCGTACCCTTTCAGAGATTAGAAGCTCTTCGCCCTCGACCATGCAGGCTGTTGACGACAGGTTCAATTTAAGGAAGTCTTTGGATTCATTAGGTCTCTTAGGTAGGCCCTCCATGACTTTGTTGAGGGAATTGGTAGCTTATGCTACTTCTCTCCTGAGACCTCCTGTGCAAGTGCAAGGAACGGCATGTTTTTTCCACAATTGTTAGGGAGCACATCAGTGCTTGACTCCAGGTTTGAGACTCTTTACGTGATGTGTCTGGTGGTAATTGAGAGGAGATTCTGTTGTGTCCAGTGAGGGCTCTGCGTTACCATCCAAAACAGAACCGACACTTCAGACCTGAATGTATAAGACTTTTCATTAGCACTGGCAGGTCCAAAAGAGAGGTGTCAAGGAACTCTGTTTTGTTTTCTACTGATGAGAGAGTCTAGGAACCAGCTAGGACCAGAGGACAGGGGGTATGGACCCCTCTTATGTCTTCAGGAGAAACTTGTTAGTCGGCCAAGTTTTGTAGGCCAGTGTCAGGAAAAGTCAGACCCCCCTCACAGCCTTTTACTTGTAAAGAGTACTGATACCGATTCCCTCGATGTCTTTGTGCTTGGACCTGTGGTGACTGTTCAGTTACTCGTGTAACCAGCCCAGCTCCCTCACGGGTCAAGGATGCATCTCGTCAATGGTAGCATGTAGATGTAAGTCTAGAGTGATCAATAGTATTACTGGCCCTTCTCCTTCATTCTTCTGTCTTCCTCTCAGGGACCAAGCGGTCAAAACGTTACACGCTGCTCGGACCAGATTCCGGTAAATTTCACTTCGGAGGTTCATTCTTTAAGTGTAAAGAAGTATCTCAAAGAATGAACCTCTGAAGTGAAATTTACCGGAATCTGGTCCGAGCAGCGTGTGTTTCCCACACAGCGGCAAAAGTGTAAAGAAGTATCTCGCCCATCCCCCTTTAGTGAGCAGGGGGATGGTGGATCTTACACCAACCCAATCATCATACTTGGTATTTGTTTCCAACTGACTTCTCCTTTGGAGGAAAGGGATCTCCATGTTGATCAAGTACTGCACATGATGTACATATAGCCCAGGTTCTATCAGCCTCTTATTCATAAGGAAGTCATGAAGGGGTTGCTGGGGTCATCGCTTTGCTGCTCCACAGATTAAGTGGTGATCACTTCCAAGGAAGAAATGAACCTTCCAGTTGGGTTCCAGGGGGTTTCCAACCTACCAAGCACTTAGTATACTTTATTAAAGGACGAGGTTTTGTATGCTGTGTAGGAACAAATGACAAATTTTGATAGCAATTTGTATTTTTCCAAACCATAAAAACCCGAGTCCTTTAATCTAGCTTCCCTTCTCAACCACGCATCTCTGTCCTGGGCTGAAAGGTCAGAATTAATGGCTTGTTATCCGACTTTAATGATTAAGTCTATCTCGCACTGAAACAGTCTCCCCAATGAAAGGAGTCAGGTTTGTATGACTAGGAAAAAACAAATTACTGTAAAAATTTGTGATTTTCAAATTACTCATCTTTTTACCAGTCTGCTACCACACTTTTATCTAACAAAGCATGAGTGTTAGTAGATCTAGGACATTGGATGCTCTGCTCCTGGATCTCTTCATTGACACCGTTTCTTCAATCACTGTATATGCACTTCATTTATAAATTTTGGTGTGTTTTTTTGCTGAGTAAATCTCTCGGATTTCCTGAAGACTTGTCTATCCTGAAGAAGTGCTTGCATTAATTCGTTTTGTTCTTCTCCTGTCTGATCTTCAGTAGTTCAAACTTATCTCAAATAGTTGTTTAAAAACTTAGTTTATTAAATTCCTTTGTCCTTCATCTTAGTCTTGATCTTTGGCACCATAGTTCAATTTGCTCTGACCATCATTTGCAATGTAATCTTTACAGACTATACAATCCACCACACAGTACTGGATTGATTTTATTGTAATAAAAAAATAAATTGTATAAAATTTATCATATTTCTTGATGACAAAGGGTAAAAATCAGAAAAAGACAAAAGAAAAACAAACGAACAACATTTTGGAAATCGATAAAAAATATCTGAAAATTAAAAAGTTTATGCAAAGTTCGTTACAGGCAATTACAGTACAACTTTTTTTTTTCAGATCATCAACCCAACTAGTCAAGATACCCTTGTTGATATTGAACAGATGGGTCTAGGAGATTGGTTAGGGGCTACCACAGATACTGTAAAGTAAGTAGTTATTTTTTAATTTGTTTTATAGTACTTCTAGTGATTTGAACATTTTGTTTTCAATATAATTTTTGTTGAGTTTTTTTGGACAATGGTAAAACCTAATTTTGTATTAATTATAATGTCTGTTCTCTACATCTATCTACTTGGTTCATGAAATTACTTTCTAGATGATGTGATTTGCATCAGCATGTGCTTCAAATATTACATACATACATATACCAAAGGCACTTCTCCCAATTTTGGGGGGTAGCCGACATCAACAAATGAAACATAAAAACAATTAGAATAGCGCCAACGTTATCCCTGTGTGTCGTAAGAGGCGACTAAAAGGGATGGGACGAGGGGGCTGGGAACCCCCTCTCCTGTATAAAAATCCTACGAGGCTTCAAATATTAGAAATTTTAAAAGTTTCTATTTTTCCAAGCTATATAAACCTGAATCCTTCAGAATAGGGGCATTTCTTCAGGAATTCTGGAATGACCATTGCATTATGAATAAGGTAGTTGGTAATGATAGGTGTCGCAAGGGTGAAGTCCTGTCAACCTACCTTTCACAGAATAGCTCCTTTGTCCATATGACTGGGAGGGATGGTTGAGATGTGAAATCTAATTCGAAGGCCCCAGTTTTGAATTGCTATAAAAAAAATATTACTTTTAAAATTTGTATTTTGTCTCTACTTGTATACAAACCTTTTATCCTATAAAATTGGGAGACTTGCTCACTGGTGAGAGGAAGACCCCTAGAATCAAACTGGTAGGTTCTCTTCTTCCTCAGTATGCCATTCTTACTGGTTCTGTACTGGAGCTAGGAAGGGGACTTTAAAAAACCTCCTAAGAGCTAATCATAAGGATGTAGAACCTGTTAGGGCAACGGTGGCTGCTTATTCCAGTGGTTCTCATTGTCTTTGGCACTGCTGACTTTAGCTGTGTGGTTACAGTGACACACAACCTATCAGCTCTTCTGGCTCCTGCTACTCTAGTAGGTTGAGCTATTCCTCTTGGATGTAGCAGGTCACCTGGTAACAGGTGTGTATATTGCTCAAGCTGCTCATATGGTACTGGGTTAGGTACTATTCAGCGCCGCCAGCTCAGCGCCGCCGATTCAGCGCCGCCACTTCAGCGCCTGGTCATTTCAGCGCCAAAAAAAATCAGCGACAGCCATCTCAGCGCTAGAAGAAATTTTAACTCTCTCTCTCTCTCTCTCTCTCTCTCTCTCTCTCTCTCTCTCTCTCTCTCTCTCTCTCTCTCTCTCTCTCTCTCTCTCTTCACACAGTAGTTTGTATAATTTCAGTACCAAACTGCTATTTATTGATCTCGGTGATTCCGTTGTTTAATTAATCTCTCTCTCTCTCTCTCTCTCTCTCTCTCTCTCTCTCTCTCTCTCTCTCTCTCTCTCTCTCTCTCTCTCTCTCCACACAGTAGTTTGTATAGTTTCAGTACCAAACCGCTATTTATTGATCTCGGTGATTCCGTTGTTTAATTAAAATCTCTCTCTCTCTCTCTCTCTCTCTCTCTCTCTCTCTCTCTCTCTCTCTCTCTCTCTCTCTCTCTCTCTTCACACAGTAGTTTGTATAATTTCCGCTCCAAACCGCTACTTATTGATTTTGGTGATTCCGTTGTTTAATTGAAATCTTTAAAGGAAATATTTGTAAACATTTGTAAACCGTGATTTAGTTAAAAAGAAAAAAAAATAATAATCTGCTAAATACAGTCTTTGGGAAACCATGGAGGATACAGTTCAGAGTCAGAGAGGACGAGCGAAGACACAAACAAATGTAAAGTTCTGGAGATCCCATGAAGACGGTAGATTTCGTGCCAGAATTCATACATTAGAAGAAGCTGTTCTAAAGAAAATGAATGATCTCACCCATCCGCCCTCTGCAGTGGCGGTAGAAGTTGAAAAGGCGAAATCGTATGCACGTCAGAAAGCTGAGGACTATTTTAACTATTCAGTAGGATAAATACTTTTTATCAATAAATATTTGTTCAAAATATTTTCTATTGTTTATAAACACAGGAGTATAAATACTTTTAATCAATAAATATTTGTTCAAAACCTTTTCTTTTGTTTATAAACACACACACACAAAACCACACTTCCACGGCGCTGAAACGTCTGGCGCTGAAAAGGCATGGCGCTGAAATGGCTGGTGCTGAGCTGGCGGTGCTGAATCGGTGGCGCTGGGCTGGCGGCGCTGAAATGTCCCTGCCCCTATGGTACTAGAAGCTGTCAGTGCTTCAGCAGTTTACAGACTCCATTACCTTTACTAAATAGAACTTTTTATGCACTAAAGACAAAATCTAGTAATTTGTCCAAGATTGTGGAAACTGCAAAAATAAGTCGTCTCAGTAACATTTAGAGATGACTTAAAACAAGAAGTAGGAACTTTTCTCAATTACAGTAACTTATTTGAATATCTTGCCACAATAGTTTCCATATATTTTATGCTTCTCTAGGCAAGGAACTCATTCAGAAGACATGTTAGCTCATTTAGTCAAGAAAAATACACAAGGTTAAGATTACAATTGAGCCAGGCTCATCAGCAATAAAAATATGACCTTTAGCTTCCTTAGGTTATGTAGAAAATGTTCGTGCTATAATAATGGTATAGGAAAGGTTGGTCACAACAACTACTACCTTGGAACTCAGTGGTCCGAAAAGCAGAAAGGTTGCGCAATTAGCAAAGGTAACGCGATAAGAAGAAAACAACTGCTATGCAAAACTTAAAGAGTTAGCCTAGTGTTTCCAGTGTTCTCTGGATTTACCCTGAATTAAATTTAAACAATGCATAAAGATATTACAAAACATTGTACATTATTACTTTACGTTTCTGATTTCTATTCAGAGCAGTCAGTTAATAGCTGACATAACTTTAAAAGAAGAGGGAATATGAGTGAACAACACCCCTCCATATACACAAACACAATACTTTACTGTACTGTAGCAGTCAGATGTTTATGTTACACAAAGCCTGAAAGAATTTTAATTACAGTGTGATTTATTAGTAAAAAATGAGCTATTTAAATTCAATTTTTATCTTATTAAACACCTTCAACGAGATGAACTGAAGAGGAAGAGGCATATGATTGTGTCATCGACTAAGTTGGCTGCCATCAACCATCAAATAGTGTGGTGGTTTCCAGAGTGGGAGGCATTTTGCGGGGGCAGAAAAAGGGAAGTTTTCATTTAGGGGTTAGACGTCGACAGCTTGGAGTAGAAGTAATATGAACATCAGGGGATTTTCATGAAGAATAAGTCATCTTTAGCAGTGTTATGCAAAAAATAGCAGTTCCCCATTCTGAGATTTAATGAGTAACATGATAAGTAAAAAAAACCTCTTCTAATAAGTCTTGATAGTCTGATCCATTACTTGCCTCCTGCATGTAGAGAATTTCCATTGTACAGTAATTCAATACAGTTACATCACCGGTTATCTTAATTGTATTGTTGAGTCAAATAGAGATATGGTTTCAAGTATAATTCATGTAAAAGAAATTTACTGATGTTTCACTCTTATTTCCAATTTGAATATTTTATAATTTTTTATTTCTTTTCAGGTTGCAGCATGGTGAAGGAGATCACGAATACACAATTATAAAGGGGTTTGTTGAAGTACCTGAAACAACCAATATCGTACCTATTGCTATCGTGACGCTGAAAGTTCCGTCAAGCTTAGAGGTACTGTGCAGATTTGTGAGATCTAATTTTAACCATATTAAGTTTGAAAAATATCCCTTAACAAATCTCATCCTACCTTCCTTGCCATACAGATACAGTATTTTCAACCGTATGTCGTTTTATGAGGCTCGATGTCTTAAAGAAATACAGTATGATATAGAATAGAGTTAAACCATGCTATGTAATCATACTATACTTGAACTTATTCATGAAATTGCAGTACACTACACTAATGAGAATGTTGAAATATGTTATTTATTTTACCATAATCATAAATCAAATGATAATGTCTTTTTATATATTTTGAAGGTAACCAGAATATAAAATGAGAAGCAATTGTTTCAAAGCAACTAGAGTTAATGTGGCACGCTTGATATACTTACAATCCTCAAATTTCTTGTATATAGCCTCAAGCATTTCATATTTCCATCTTGTTACTCATTTCATTGTTTTAAACATGTGCTCTATAACTCATCATGGTCCCAGCGCTAGAGTTTTTCCCCATATTCCATTGATCTATCCATCAAAGATTTGTGTGCATCCACAACATACTAACAGAAGCTTTAATCTTATTGAAATTTTTGTGGCTGGACTTTAACCCTTTAACCCCCAGGCTATTTGGAAATTTCCAACCCTTAACCCCCAGGGGGTTATTTTTTTCCCAGCACATTTTGCAGTATATATTTTTTTAAATTGCTCTAACAGCCTTAATTTTTGTCATAGAGAGGTCAGGTTGGTCTCATTCTCTTGGAAAATGCCTGAATTTTTTCAAAAAATTATCAAAAATAGGAAAAAAAAATTTTTTATAGCATTTTTTTTGCAAGGACGTACCGGTACGTCCATGGGGGTAAAGGGATGGCTTTTGTGAAATGTACCAGTACGTCCTTTGGGGGTAAAAGAGTTAAGGAATGAACTATACAGTACTACTCCCAAGGTACCTCTTTAAATTTTTCATGCTGGCAAAAATGACAAATACGTTGGTCCAGACTTGTCCTTGGACTAGGAAATGTGTACCAAGAATGCAGTAGAATTTGTGAAACAGCTAGCTTGCCTTGGTCTTGATTTATTTGCCTAGCTAGGCTTATTAACCTTTTTACCCCCAAAGGACGTACTGGTACGTTTCACAAAAGCCATCCCTTTACCCCCATGGACGTACCGGTACGTCCTTGCAAAAAAATGCTATAAAAGTTATTTTTTTTATATTTTTGATAATTTTTTGAGAAAATTCAGGCATTTTCCAAGAGAATGAGACCAACCTGACCTCTCTATGACAAAAATTAAGGCTGTTAGAGCAATTTAAAAAAAATATACACCAAAATGTGCTGGGGAAAAAATAACCCCCTGGGCCTGGGGGTTAAGGGTTGGAAATTTCCAAATAGCCTGGGGGTAAAAGGGTTAATCCTCAGATACAAAAGAAAAAGAGAGAAAAAAAGGAGAGAAACCTTTGCTATGTCTATTCAGAGCTATAAGTATCTGCCCTGGGGTAATAAACTTCTTTGGCTAGAGTTTCTTCACTTTCCTTATTCATTAGCACATCCAAGTTAGAAGCAGTAAAAGATATTTTTCAATATTTAACTTAGCCGGTGATTATAATAGCTGCAACTCTGTTGCCCGACAGACAACTCTACGGTAAAAACTCGCCAGCGATCGCTACACAGGTTGCGGGTGTGCCCAACAGCGCCATCTGTCGTCCAGATACCCAGTACTCAATGTAAACAAAGACTCAATTTTCTCTCTGTCGAGCTATCGACAAGACGTACTTACACCAAAGCCTCCACGCTCTTCGTCTGACTGCCTTCAGACTATCGAAAGACTCTCGAGAGCTAGAGGCTTTTCGAAGGAGGCAGCCAGTGCGATTGCTAGAGCAAGGAGAACATCCACCCTTAGAGTCTACCAATCGAAGTGGGAAGTCTTCCGAAACTGGTGCAAGTCAGTATCTGTATCCTCGACCAGTACCTCTGTAGCTCAGATAGCTGACTTTCTCTTATACCTGAGAAAAGAACGATCACTTTCAGCTCCCACTATCAAGGGCTACAGAAGCATGTTGGCATCGGTCTTCCGGCATAGAGGCTTAGATTTTTCCAACAATAAAGATCTACAGGACCTCCTTAAGTCTTTTGAGACCACGAAGGAGCGTCGTTTGGTTACACCTGGTTGGAATTTAGACGTGGTACTAAGATTCCTCATGTCAGACAGGTTTGAGCCGCTACAATCAGCCTCCCTGAAAGATCTCACCTTAAAGACACTTTTCCTGGTATGCTTAGCCACAGCTAAAAGAGTCAGTGAGATTCATGCCTTCAGCAAGAACATCGGATTTTCGTCAGAAAAAGCTACATGTTCTCTACAACTTGGTTTTCTAGCCAAAAATGAGCTACCTTCTCGACCTTGGCCGAAATCGTTCGATATTCCCAGCTTATCGAATATGGTAGGCAATGAACTAGAAAGAGTCTTATGCCCTGTGAGAGCTCTTAAGTTCTATTTAAAACGAACTAAACCTTTACGAGGCCTATCTGAAGCTTTATGGTGTTCAGTTAAGAAACCATCTTTGCCTATGTCAAAGAATGCTTTATCCTATTTTATCAGACTGTTAATACGAGAAGCTCATTCCCATCTGAGTGAGGAAGACCAAGCATTGCTGAAGGTAAGGACACACGAAGTTAGAGCTGTCGCAACTTCCGTGGCCTTTAAGCAAAATAGATCTCTGCGAAGTATAATGGACGCAACCTATTGGAGAAGCAAGTCAGTGTTTGCGTCTTTTTATCTAAAGGATGTCCAGTCTCTTTACGAGGACTGCTACACACTGGGACCATTCGTAGCAGCGAGTGCAGTAGTGGGTGAGGGCTCAACCACTAAAATTCCCTAATTCCATACCCTTTTAATCTTTCTCTTGAAATGTTTTTATTGTTGTTTTTGGGTTGTCCGGAAGGCTAAGAAGCCTTTCGCATCCTGGTTGATTTGGCGGGTGGTCAAAGTCATTTCTTGAGAGCGCCTAGATTAGGGGTTTTGATGAGGTCCTGTTGTATGGGTTGCAACCCTTGATACTTCAGATCCTAGGGGTCGATCAGCATCCTAAGAGGATCGCGAGGCTCCGTAAGGAAGACGTACTTAAAAGGCAGAGTAATTGTTCAAGTCGACTTCCTTACCAGGTACCTATTTATTTTGTTTTTGTTATTTTGATAACTTCTAAAATGAAATAAAAACTCTTAGCTCATAAAAGTGTAAACATATATTGCTGGTCTCTACCCACCCCCCTGGGTGTGAATCGGCTATTATAATCACCGGCTAAGTTAAATATTGAAAAATGTTATTTTGATAATAAAATAAATTTTTGAATATACTTACCCGGTGATTATAAATTAAAGGACCCTCCCTTCCTCCCCAATAGAGACGCAGTGGGACGAGGAGAAAATTGAGTCTTTGTTTACATTGAGTACTGGGTATCTGGACGACAGATGGCGCTGTTGGGCACACCCGCAACCTGTGTAGCGATCGCTGGCAAGTTTTTACCGTAGAGTTGTCTGTCGGGCAACAGAGTTGCAGCTATTATAATCACCGGGTAAGTATATTCAAAAATTTATTTTATTATAAAAATAACATGATTTATCTTTAGGTCCAGAAAATTAGTAATCAAATTATTTTGATACCTACAAGACCAAGGTTACCAATTATTGGTGTTATGTCAGCTAATAAGGATTATTCCATCATGTTGTGAATTATGGGTACTTCATCCTTTTGATTTTGAAAATTTTATCTGCCAGTTTTGTGGAAAATCCATTTTAAACTACCTCTATTATCCTCTTTGTTATATACTTCTATATTCTAGTCTACATTTTTATATAGGCCTATATTTTTTTATATGGGCCAGTGGGAACAGTAGCTTAAGTGCTTTCAATCCCTGCATAAAGAGGTTGGTTGTGGGTAGCAGATTCCTATTCATTTATAGCTCTTATTTGATGAATCTAGGCTTTATAGTTACATCCCCAATAGCAAGTTTCAAATTGATTTTTTTTCCCTCTGGGGCTCTTTACAAATTATCTCCAGAAGTTCTTTGACTCTGCCATACAGTTATGTAAACCTTATCAAAATAGTCATCTTGACTTAGTAAATTTATTGGTTAAAATGTAATTAATATATTTCTTTAAAGGGAATTTTTTTTCTTTTTTTATTTTGAAACCCATTAATTTATAGGAATTAGCTTTATACTTGCCCTTTTTTATTGTTCGTAGTAGCTAGTCAAGACAATACAAACTGTGACAGTCTCCCCAGAGCGCCTATGACGCTTGGATGTATAGATTGCTAGCTGGAACAGGGAGATTTTATTTTATAGTTCTAAGGAGTGTATGAAAGTTTGTGTGAAAACACATAGGCCATTGTAAAGTAATAGTTTTTTAAAGAAAATTTTAATGTTTTAAAAGGGTATGCTGTGAATTCTTTTTTTCTTTTTACAGGTCAAATCGCATCTTTCATTGACGCTACATGTTGTAACTGCTGTTAATTACACAGACCCCATCCCTCGAAAAATGTATCAGAGTGTTAAGGATACCGTTGCACAAAGTGCCCTTATGGTAAGTTATAGTTATTCTTAGGTTTTCAACATAATACCCCTCCTCTTGTTAAAGTAAGTGCCTCTAAACATCCCCATATTCCCTATGTGCCGAGATGGTGGGAATTTTTATCCTCCTCTCGATGTAATAAGCGTCCTTAAAATAATTTTTGATATTGTGTTTGGTGAGGCTAATTGTATGATTCCCTCAGACAAAATGTTTTCTTTTTGATTGAATCTGTTAAAAATTTGTCAAATCTCTTCAATTGCTCTGTGTACTGACATACCCAGCTTACATTTGGTTGTTCCCACCGACTACAAACCTCTTGAAATACATCCAAAAGAAGGTAGCATTCTTAGGAAAAATCTGGTTCTATCAACTTCACTGAACTGCTTGGATGTTTGATCTCCTTGGTACACACCGATGAGAAAGGATACTTCCAATTTTGATAGGTAGTAGGTTGGCCAGGGCACAAGCCACCCGTTGAGATACTACCACTAGAGTGTTATGGCATCTTTTGACTGGCCAGACAGTATTACATTAGATCCTTCTCTCTGGTTACGGTTCATTTTCCCTTTGCTTACACATACACCAAATATTCTGGTCTATTCTTTACATATTCTTCTTTGTCCTCATATACCTGACAATACTGAGATTACCAAATAATTCTTCTTCTCTCAAGGGGTTACTGTACTGTAAATGTTCAGTGGCCACTTTCCTCTTGCTAAGGGTAGAGGAAACTCTTTAGCTATGGTAAGCAGCTCTTCTAGGAGAAGGACACTCCAAAATCAAACCATTGTTCTCTGGTCTTGGGTGGTGCCATAGCCTCTGTACTGTGGTCTTCCACTGTCTTGGGCTAGAGTTCTCTTGCTTGAGGGTACACTCGGGCACACTATTCTATCTAATTTCTCTTCCTCTTGTTTTGTTAAAGTTTATATAGTTTATATAGGAGAAATTTATTTTGATGATGTTACTCTTCTTAAAATATTTTATTTTTCACATTTTCCTTTTCCTCACCGGGCTATTTTCCCTGTTGGAGCCCTTGGGCTTATAGCATCCTGCTTTTCCAACTAGGGTTGTAGCTTAGCAAGTAATAATAATAATGATAATAATAATAATAATAATAATTTATGCAAGTCAATAGCATCTGCTCCACATCCTATATAAAGTTAATTACATTTAGAATATGATCATTAAACACAAGGTGGATGAGAACTTTGAGAAATTTGTCAAAGATATAGCTTTTGGAATAAGAGGATTGAAGGACTGATTCATCAATAAATCACTATGATCAGGCACAGTTCACACAGCTAAGGCTATAAACTACCCCCCATACCTAATCAGACTTGGTAAACTTTCCTCCTATTCATTCATAACCCCTCAGACTGAATGACTGATAACAGGAAGTCTTTATCCATCTAAGCCGTAATTTATCAACTGTCCTCTTGGTTTTTGGCATATTAGAACTGAAAATAAAGTAGATATTAGTAGCCTGGGTATTTGGTAGTTTTGATTAAAGATCTTAGTAAAATACATACATACATATACCAAAGGCACTTCCCCCAATTTTGGGGGGTAGCCGACATCAACAAATGAAACAAAACAAAAAAGGGGACCTCTACACTCTACGTTCCTCCAGCCTAACCAGAGACTCAACCGAGTTCAGCTGGTACTGCTAGTGTGCCACAGCCCAACCTCCCACATTATCCACATTATTTAGTAAAATAAAAACAAGAATTGTTGAATCACCAGCAAATCAAATTATTGAGAACAGTCGTATTGCATTAGCTGTAAATATCTGCTGAGTGAAACTGAAAAGTCAATGCCAAAATCCTCATATCCCTTTCTACGTTGTATCAACTGGGAACAATTGTACAAAATTAATAATCTGATCCTAATTTTGTCAGTTGTGACAGAATGATAAGGCTAATAATGACAGTAAGCTAAGGCACCAAAATTTAATATCTGTAAGTGAATACGATTATCAGCATTTATATGGGGATAATAATATATATTTTTCATGTTCCTTTGCTTGTTAGGGAATAAATCACCCAAATATCTTGGGCCTTATATTTACTTCAACTTGACTGGATTTGACAATTTTCTAATTTAAGTAACTCCAACATTGCATTTATTTCAGCTTTAAGAGAACCTAACATACTGTAGTCATGTGATGCAAATTTAGTTGTAATTCAACATACAGTTGTTTTCTCTTTTCAGGTCTTGAAAAGGGCTGTTACCGGTAGCATAAAGAAACTGCGTACGGAGCACTCTCTGGTCTGGAACGAGCTGTGGTCGTCAGGGTTTTGCATTAGTCTTTCCAAGGCTGAGAATGCCGTTAATGGAGATCTTATCAATGCTACCCTTTATCATGTCTTGTCACAGGTACTTACACTATTTAAGTTTCTTTGGTAATTAATCAAATTTTTTATACAGAAATTATACTTCTGTGAATTTGTATGTATGTTTTTATATAAAACAAAATATTGTTGCCTTGGAAATTATCTTGGCCATTATTATTTTAGTTTTTTCAGTCTTTATAAATAATATAACACTGCATGACTATACCACTTATTCAATAATTAAATTTCACAGTAACTCCCATCCATTCCATTGGTATGATTTATTTATTTGCTACCAAGTGGTTGCGTCATAAGAATACCCTCGTCTTAGTGCTGTTTCTCATATGTATGGTTAATTCTATTCTAGGGCTGGCCAGTCAGCTACTTCCTCACAGAAGATTCTAACCTACCATATATTGTAGACTCAATACAGAAGTCTAGTGAACTTTGCTCACATCACTTAGCCAAACTGTTTGTTTGCAACTCTTAGTATTATGAAATTCATATGAGAGATTTAACCACTCCCAGTATTATAAGTTCATGGTGGAGATTTAACAACTTTTGAGTTTTTGGTATTTTAAAAGGTTTTACTTTATAGATTTTAATAAGTTCTTTATTAATTCATTGTTTTCATGTTTACTTAGGCAAGAGCTCCCCTTCATGAGGTAATGACTACCGAGGAACAAAGGTCTTCTATTCTGAGGGATATTGCTTATGCAGAAGGATGCTACGGAGGACATCCTACTCTGTGAGTTTGCAGCTTCGTATCTTTTCAACTGTTGTTTCTGAAAGTTTTTCTCTCTTTGATAAGTCCACGAGTAAAGTACAAAGTAAAAGTGGCATAGTCCAAGAAACCTCTTGAGGGGCATATGGTTCCTTTAGTATAATTGTATTGTTACTTTATGGTTGAGAGAATTTGCCTTAATTTTTAACATGGTGTTTTACAACCAATGTTTAGTAAATATAAATAATAGACCAAAATGTTTACTAAAAGTTTATATTACTTTTTTTAAACTTTTTTTTAGTTTTTAAATTTTGGTAAAAATGGTTGCAACCCATAATGAATGATCAATGTATCATGGAAATTTTTCTTGATTTAAAAAAAAAAAACTTTAAATTTCCATTAGGAAATTCCTCTGAAATGTTCATAGTACAGTACTGTACTGTACAGTTTTACTGCAGTTTTTGTGGTTTGGCTTTTCACTTTATGCTGAGTTTTTCTGGTGAGCCATGGTCCTGAATTTCGCAGCGATCCTCAAATTTTGCCGGAAATTAAAATTTTAAAATAATTATGTTAGTAATTTTAATGATAGAATAATAGTGTTCTACCTCACCAAATTAAATAAAACAATAATATGATAAAAACTAGATCAAAACATTGCAAAAGATATCACAAAGAAAGAAAGATTGGTTGAATAAGAGCATGATGAAAAATGTCTCGGGCCTACGTCTGCTGGCGTTGCACTGAGACTGGAGCTCATTGGACACACTATGATTTCAAGTACTGATTTTACAGCAGCATAACTGGTTCCACTCCTTCCTTTGCTTTTTGTGACCGAGTACCTTTAGTATTGACCGTGTAAATCGCAGGTCAAGTGTCCAAATCCTCAGAGAAGAGGCTTGTCTTATCATCGATCAGACAGTGTACTACTAACTATGGTTACTAATAAAGAGAATCCACCTTTGTTAAATTAGAGAGCACTACCATTTTACTTTATCTAAAGTAATTGTCACTTTTTGACAATTTCTTGACCATTGAATGGGCTAATTAAAAGCTATAGGGATCTTTGAAGAGATTGAATCTGTTTCTTAACCCTTTTACCCCCAAAGGACGTACTGGTACGTTTCACAAAAGCCATCCCTTTACCCCCATGGACGTACCGGTACGTCCTTGCAAAAAACTACTATAAAATTATTTTTTTCATATTTTTTATATTTTTTTGAGAAAATTCAGGCATTTTCCAAGAGAATGAGACCAACCTGACCCTTCTATGACAAAAATTAAGGCTGTTAGAGCAATTCAAAAAAATATACTGCAAAATGTGCTGGGAAAAAAATAACCTCCTGGGGGTTAAGGGTTGGAAATTTCCAAATAGCCTGGGGGTAAAAGGGTTAAAAATTAGTTTTTTTTATTCTCACAATTTTTCAATATTAAACTTACCCGATAATCATGTAGCTGTCAACTCCGTTGCCCGACAGAATTCTACGGGAGGGATACGCCAGCTATCACTATACTAGAAGGGGGTGTACTCACAAGCGCCACCTGTGGCCAGGTACTACAGTACTTGTTGTTGACGCCACCTCACTTTTTCCTCTGTCGTGCTTCCGGCAAGACGTTCTTGGATACGCTTATGATTTTGGAGTATTGTTCACGGTTTGGTGAAGTATTTCTCTAAAATTTGCAGCTATTCGCTATACTGGAAACTTCTATATTAGCTTAGTTAGCTTTTGGAATTAATTTGATTAATTATGGTGATGAAGAGAGTATGAACTCTCTTTCACCTTTAAATGGCCGACCCTTCCCTTAGACGGAAGTGTTGGTGTCTAAGAGAGTATAGACTCTCTTTCTTAATTTTGCTTAACAAAAGTTATAGATTTATTTTATATCTCTCCGCCTCTTATAGGCCTCTTCGATTAACTTCCTTTTATTATAAACTTATTAAAATTAATTTTTATATTTGTTTATATTCGACCTTCCTAATAGTAGGCGGTCTTTTCTTGGTACCGAAGTTAATTAACATTGAGCCCGTCATTTCGGTTTTACCTGTTAACATATTATGCTATTTTAATGTCTTTGAAAGAATTTCTTTGATAGTCTCGTACTGTTTTCAAAGTTGAACTAACGTTTTGTTTTGTCTCTGCAGTTGTTGACGTTCAGAACGTTCAACTTGCGCTCTATCGTTACGATAGAGAAAGAATTTTCACGGTTTCACGTTGCAGTAAGAGTAACCGTGTCTAGCGTTTTGTTCATTCTTTCTTAACTTAATGGTTTTAATCCTAATAAAGGAACTTTTCATTTTGGGAAATATTTCAGTTTTTTCCTTTAACAATAATATGTTTTAACGATATATATGATTGGGCTCTTCTCTCAGGTTCTAAGTCAAGAGAGAGAGAGAGAGAGAGAGAGATAGAGACGGAGGGAGAAAGAGGAGGATAAACGTTTCATTCAAGCGAGTAACGTTGTTATCGATTTTGCTCTTCTCCCTAGTCTCTTTAGGGGAAGAAGGTAAACGTTTCTAGAGTGATCTAGTGTTTAGTCTCTTTCCAGCCACTGAATTATTTATCTTTCATTAGATTTTTCTGTTACATTGTAATTCTGTTTTCGCAATTACTAACTTTTGAGAAAGGATAGAATTGCGTGTTTCAGGTACAAACCACTTAAAGTTTCGAGTTCAGTGAAATAAGTGCAAACAGAAAATCAAAGTGATAAGTGATTAGCGCAAAGTGTGTCAGTGTTGTGCGTGAGGGTACTTCTGTGCGCGCCAGTCGTCCTCCCAGTCCGGGACCTCTTGCAAGCTCCCAAGCCCAGGGGAGAAGCAATGTCGAAGGGCAAAAGGGTTCAGCAGGCCTTGATCGGCGCACAGAAGTATCCTCGGTGGTTGCGGGCGTGTCTTACCGAGACCGTCACTCCCACCCGCAGACGATTGAGCCCTTATTTTGCTCGTCTGCAGAAGAAATTTAGGGGAGAAAACGCTGGTCTCAGGTCTCAAGACCTCTTAAACGTAAAGTCCAGACCTATGCCAGACGTACGAAGTTAGAGTTCAACAACCCGGATGCAGTCATTGGGTTAGCTCTGACTCTCCTCAGTCATCAGTTGAATGCACTCCGCCTAAGAGGAGTAAGGTTCTGCCGCAACAGATCTCTGCTGTTAAGGCTTTACCTCAGCAGACCTTAGTGTCTGCTGACCCCAAGTTGACTCTACTGCAGTCCATGCAGTCACAACTTTCGGTCTTGATGCGTGAGTGTCGGGCTGAGAAGGTTGCGCCTCCGCCTGCGCTCGCTCCGCCTGCGCTCGCTCCGCCTGCACTCGCTCCGCCTGCGCTCCCTCCGCCTGCGCTCGCTCCGCCTGCGCTCGCTCCGCCTGACCGCAGTACCGCCTGCCAGGCGTACGATGTTGAGCCACGTTATGAGTTTACTGATCCCAGTGGTGTGCAGCTCCCTCCGCCTTCCTTAAGGCAACCTCAGCAATGGGAACAGGAGGCTTATACCTCTCTTCCTCCGCTTCCACTTGCTGTTCCACCAGTGAGGCAACACTCGCTTGAGGTACAACAACCTCTCCCATCCATGAGTCAGTCTCCTCAGCTCTCGCTGCAGCGAGCTCAACCCTCCTCAAGGCAAGCACCTCAACACCTTAGCCTTGCGCCTCAGGAGCCTCAACTTGCGAGACTTTTACTGCGTTCTGCGCAGCCACTACCTTTTCGCTCTCAGCTCACACCGCAGGAACCTCAACTCGTTCCTCAGGAACTTGCTACTGCGCATCCGCCAACCACTCAGCAAGCGCAACCCTTGAGTTCAGCCACTCATGCCAGGAGTCAGCCTCCTCCACCCATGCGCCTACCTTCTGCTACTTCCTTTGATCAGCCTTTGCAGACTGAGCCTCAGGTGTTCCCTCAACAGAGTCTTGAAGAGGAAACCACAACTATTGTTGTTCCAGCTCGTTCTGACTCTGCTGTTCAGCATACCTTACCTCCATTTTCAAACATTATGATAATGGAGGTTATTTGTATTACTTATAAAAATATATTTGTATTCCTTGCAATATATTTTTAACAATATCGCAAAATATGGCAAAAATATGAATCATGAGTTATGAATGTAAGGTAAATATTATGTTGATATTAAAACCCCATGCAAGCATGCATAAAGCACTCTAGCACTGGTCATGGAATTTCTGAGAAATGTTAAACGCCATGCACACGCTCTGCTTACCTTACAGCATGCTCTACATACAGCATGCTCTGCTTACAGCATGCTCTGCATACAACATGCTCTGCATACAGCATGCTCTGCATTCAGCATGCTCTGCATACAACATGCTCTACATACAGCATGCTCTGCATACAGCATGCTCTGCATACAACATGCTCTGCATACAGCATGCTCTGCATTCAGCATGCTCTGCATACAACATGCTCTGCATACAGCATGCTCTGCATTCAGCATGCTCTGCATACAACATGCTCTACATACAGCATGCTCTGCATACAGCATACTCTGCATACAACATGCTCTGCATACCTTACCGCATGCTTCTCATTCACACATCTTTGGTTGTTGCCAACTCACTAGACTGTCAAGCAGTTTCATAACGTTGCCTTCTAGTCTGCTGCTTTTGCACCAGTGAAACCCTCACTGAGAGAACTTAGCTTTTCTAGGATATGGTCCCTGTAGATGAGAAAGTTCTTTTCTCCCTCCTTCTGATATTCCCTTGAGGACTCTGTCATTTGGAGGGAGCCTTTAGCTGCGTAGCCTCCTATGGACTTTTATTTAAGCATATCATGCTTCCAGGGAAGGTAATGGTTCCACTTCAGTCGCTAATCCCGTCTGTTACCACACCTGCTCCCATAGACCTTGAGCTGTGTTGCAAGACATGCAGTCCAAGCTTAGTCCTTGTTAGAGGATTTTTTGTTTACGGAGTCAATGTGTCACGGGGAAGACGTTCAACAACCAGCAGAAGTGACTTGTTGTGACGCAGTGCGGCAACCTCAGCAACCCGATAAGGAGTTGTCTGTACGACCCAGACAGTCTAGACAGATTCGGGTTGTCACTGTACTTCCTCGCTTGCCCATGGTTGACAGTTCACAGACTGTGCAGCAGTACCATGATCTTGTGTCCGGCTCCGTCAGACGACTGGCTTTTAAGAGCTCCCACAAGTCGTCGCTGTCTGGAGATTTTCAAATGGACTATGGATCTGACCAAGGAACTGGGCCTCCTGGTCAATTTTGAGGAGTCTCAGCTCGTCCCATCCCAGACCATTGTCTCCTTGGGTATGGATCTTCAGAGTCGAGCTTTTCGGGCTTTTCCGTCGGCCCCAAGGATCTTCCAAGCCCTAGAATGCATCCAGAGCATGCTGAGAAGGAACCGATGCTCAGTCAGGTAGTGGATGAGTCTAACAGGGACACTTTCATCGCTGGCCCTGTTCATCATGTTAGGGAGACTCCACCTCCCCCCCCCTTCAGTATCATCTAGCTGCTCACTGGATAAAGGACATGACGCTAGAGACGGTCTCAGTTCCTGTTTCCGAAGAGAGGAGGTCTTCTCTCGCGTGGTGTAAGAACAGCTTTCTTCTCAAGGAAGTCTACCTTTGGCTGTTCAGAAACACGACCGCCGTCTCCTCTCGGACGCATCAGACACGGGCTGGGGTGCGACTTTGGACGGTCAAGAATGCTCGGGAACATGGAATCAGGAGCAAAGGACACTTCACATCAATTGCAAGGAGTTGTTGGCGGTTATTCTGGCCTTGATAAACTTCAAGTCCCTCCAGCTTAACAAAGTGGTGGAGGTGGACTCTGACAACACCACAGCCCTGGCTTACATCTTCAAGCAGGGAGGGACTCTTTCGTGGAAGTTGTTCTAGATCGCAAGGGACCTACTCATCTGGTCTAAAGATCGAAAGCTAACTGGTAACGAGGTTCATTCAGGGCGGTATGAATGTCATGGCAGATCACCTCAGCCGGAAGGGTCAGGTCATCCCCACAGAGTGGACCCTTCTCAAGAATGTTTGCAGCAGACTTTGGGCCCTGTGGGGTCAGCCAACCATAGATCTGTTCGCTACCTCGATAACCTAGAGACTCCTGTTGTATTGTTCTCCGATTCCAGACCCAGCAGCAGTTCACGTGGATGCTTTTCTGCTGGATTGGTTCCATCTCGACCTGTATGCATTCCCGCCGTTCAAGATTGTCAACAGGGTACTTCAGAAGTTCTCCTCTCACAAAGGGACACGGCTGACGTTGGTTGGCTCCGCTCTGGCCCGCGAGAGAATGGTTCTTAGAGGTACTGCAATGGCTGGTCGACATTCCCAGGACTCTTCCTCTAGGAGTGAACCTTCTAAGTCTACCTCACGTAAAGAAGGTACACCCAATCCTCCACGCTCTTCGTCTGACTGCCTTCAGACTTTCGAAAGACTCTCAAGAGCTAGGGGCTTTTCGAAGGAGGCAGCCAGAGCGATTGCCAAAGCAAGGAGAACATCCACTCTCAGAATCTATCAGTCTCAAGGGGAAGTCTTCCGTAGCTGGTACAAGACCAATGCAGTTTCCTCAACCAGTACCACTGTAACCCAGATTGCTGACTTCCTGTTATATCTAAGGAAAGTAAGATCCCTTTCAGCTCCTACGATCAAGGGTTACAGAAGTATGTTGGCAGCGGTTTTCCGCCACAGAGGCTTGGATCTTTCCACCAACAAAGATCTACAGGACCTCCCTAGGTCTTTTGAGACCTCAAAGGAACGTCGGTTGTCCACTCCAGGCTGGAATCTAGACGTGGTCCTAAGGTTCCTTATGTCATCAAGATTTGAACCTCTCCAATCAGCCTCTTTTTAGGACCTCACATTAAAAACTCTTTTCCTCGTGTGCTTGACAACAGCTAAAAGAGTAAGTGAGATCCACGCCTTCAGCAGGATCATTGTTTTCACATCTGAAACGGCTACATGTTCCTTGCAGCTCGGTTTTTGCTAAACGAGCTTCCTTCACGTCCTTGGCCTAAGTCGTTCGAGATCCCAAGCCTGTCCAACTTGGTGGGGAATGAACTGAAGAGAGTACTTTGCCCAGTTAGAGCTCTTAGGTACTATCTAAAAAGGTCTTAACCTTTACAAGGACAATCAGAAGCCTTATAGTGTGCTATCAAGAAACCTTCTTTTCCAAGTTCTAAGAACTCAGTTTCTTACTATTCAGGCTTCTGATTAGAGAAACACATTCTCATCTGAAGGAAGAAGACCTTGCTTTGCTGAAGTTAAGGACACATGAAGTGGGAGCTGTGGCTACTTCAGTGGCCTTCAAACAGAGCCATTCTCTGCAGAGTGTTATGGATGCAACCTATTGGAGAAGCAAGTCAGTGTTCGCATCATTCTATCTCAAAGATGTCCAGTCTCTTTACGAGTACTGCTACACCCTGGGACCATTCGTAGCAACGAATGCAGTAGTAGGCGAGGGCTCAGCCACTACATTCCCATAATCCCATAACCTTTTAACCTTTCTCTTGAATACTTTTTATGGGTTGTACGGTCGGCTAAGAAGCCTTCCACATCCTTGTTGATTTGGCGGGTGGTCAATTCTTTCTTGAGAAGCGCCGAGGTTAAAGGTTGTGATGAGGTCCTTTAGTATGGGTTGCAGCCCTGTATACTTTAGCACCTTTGAGTTGATTCAGCCTTCCAAGAGGAACGCTGCGCTCAGTAAGGAAGACGATCTTATTAAAGGCAGAGTAACGGTTCAAGTCGACTTCCTTACCAGGTACTTATTATTTCATTGTTATTGTGGATAACTGATTATATGAAATACGGGATACTTAGCTATCCTTTAGTCTTGTACACTGGTTTTTCACCCACCCCCCTGGGTGTGAATCAGCTACATGATTATCGGGTAAGTTTAATATTGAAAAATGTTATTTTCATTAGTAAAATAAATTTTTGAATATACTTACCCGATAATCATGATTTAATTGACCCACCCTTCCTCCCCATAGAGAACCAGTGGACCGAGGAAAAAGTGAGGTGGCGTCAACAACAAGTACTGTAGTACCTGGCCACAGGTGGCGCTTGTGAGTACACCCCCTTCTAGTATAGTGATAGCTGGCGTATCCCTCCCGTAGAATTCTGTCGGGCAACGGAGTTGACAGCTACATGATTATCGGGTAAGTATATTCAAAAATTTATTTTACTAATGAAAATAACATTTTTCTTATATTTCAGTCAAGCCGATCGCCTCTGGTCCCCGCTGGATTCTGTAGAAGCTGTAAATACTGTTGTTGGTTACTGGATGGTTACGTTAGAGAAACAGGTAATTATGGGTACAATAAGTTTTTACAGAATTTAGTATCTTGCTTATAGTGATTTACATGAATAAGGTCATAAGAAATTTGTCTGGAAGACTAATGAATTACATACATACATATACCAAGGCACTTCCCCCAATTTTGGGGGGTAGCCGACATCAACAAAGAAACAAAAACAAAAAGGGGACCTCTACTCTCTACGTTCCTCCCAGCCTAACAAGGGACTCAATGAATTATGAATTACATAAGCTATTTAAAATGGTTACTTCTAAGTAATATTTTCTGGATGTTCATATTTTTTCAAAACTGCTGATTAAATGATGAAAATGTTTTGATATAATTATTTTTGTAGGTTAATGGTAACAAATTAGCAGTGAAAATGTTTTGATATAATTATTTTTGTAGGTTAATGGTAACAAATTAGCAGCGAAAATGTTTTGATATAATTATTTTTGTAGGTTAATGGTAACAAATTAGCAGCGAAAATGTTTTGATATAATTATTTTTGTAGGTTAATGGTAACAAATTAGCAGCGAAAATGTTTTGATATAATTATTTTTGTAGGTTAATGGTAACAAATTAGCAGCGAAAATGTTTTGATATAATTATTTTTGTAGGTTAATGGTAACAAATTAGCAGTGAAAATGTTTTGATATAATTATTTTTGTAGGTTAATGGTAACAGATTAGCAGTGAAAATGTTTTGATATAATTATTTTTGTAGGTTATTGGTAACAAATTAGCAGTGAAAATGTTTTGATATAATTATTTTTGTAGGTTATTGGTAACAAATTAGCAGTGAAAATGTTTTGATATAATTATTTTTGTAGGTTATTGGTAACAAATTAGCAGTGAAAATGTTTTGATATAATTATTTTTGTAGGTTATTGGTAACAAATTAGCAGAGAAAATGTTTTGATATAATTATTTTTGTAGGTTAATGGTAACAAATTAGCAGAGAAAATGTTTTGATATAATTATTTTTGTAGGTTATTGGTAACAAATTAGCAGAGAAAATGTTTTGATATAATTATTTTTGTAGGTTAATGGTAACAAATTAGCAGAGAAAATGTTTTGATATAATTATTTTTGCAGGTTAATGGTAACAAATTAGCAGAGAAAATGTTTTGATATAATTATTTTTGTAGGTTAATGGTAACAAATTAGTAGATACAGTAGCACAGTACTGTATTGATAATTTCTTTTATTTAAATTTCACATAAACAAAAAAAAAATTAGGATAATCAATCAATTAATAGCGAGTTAAAATTTTGTGTTTGGATCTTGCTATGGTGAGCACACGTCTCGACTCCCTTTATTGCGGCTTTCCTGATTAGGTTATCTCCCTCACTTGTTTGTGTTTTGCTCTTTCTATGATTTGGAATTGTAATCCTTTTTTTATTTCTGTACAGTGTTGCTTGAAATAGTCTCAAAGTTTATAATTACTAATGCTGGGAAACTTAGTAAACCCAATAAAGACCATTAACCCTTTTACCCCCAAAGGACGTACTGGTACGTTTCACAAAACTCATCCCTTTACCCCCATGGACGTACCGGTACGTCCTTGCAAAAAACTGCTATTTAAATTTTTTTTTGCATATTTTTGATAATTTTTTGAGAAACTTCAGGCATTTTCCAAGAGAATGGGACCAACCTGACCTCTCTATGACAAAAATTAAGGCTGTTAGAGCAATTTAAAAAATATATACTGCAAAATGTGCTTGAAAAAAAAAATAACCCCTGGGTGTTAAGGGTGGGAAATTTCCATATAGCCTGGGGGTAAAAAGGTTAAGAATCAGATCTAGTTGAGGAAATGGAGATTCTTAAAGTTTTATATGAGCTAAAGGAGTTGCTAGAATGTTCAAAATGACTGAACATTCCAGTAGGGGAATATTTCTTGGAATAGATAAGTACGCATTGAAAATCCTGGCTGGGGGAAATGAACCGATAGAATATTCCCATAGACAGCCACATGTTAAATCAGATTGAGCTCTACCCACATCAAAACTAATTGCCAAACATATAAAAAGAGAGAATGGTTTAGAGATATAAAAGCAATGGGACCCTCTGCATCAAATTAAGCTGCTTCTTAGTTTCTTGATAAATTAAAGAGTTTACCTTCCAGAATAAGTTTTCAATTATGGCAAAATACGTTTGAAATGGAGGATGCCTAATCAAACTAACAGTCACACAAATATAAGGTAGTTAAATAGTTTGTTTAACCTACTCATCCTCAAGAAAGTAAATTATGCTGCCATTATTTGGCAATGTAATAAGGAATTAATGGTCACTAACATTTTAATTTTTAGTGTTTCCACCTTTTTGTCTTCCATAAAGTTAAGAATTACTTGAAAGAGAAAAGTAATCCTTTCAAAGTCTTATTCATGGAGAGTGTACCTGTCCATCTCAAATCCATGAAATTTGGATATGTAGAATCTTTATTTTTACCTGTCAAATGAGTGTAAGGTTTAGTGTTATAGCTGTTTACCCCTGCTATGTATATGATTGGATCCAAACAGCCATTATGCTGACACACACTAGATATCATAGAATGTTATTATTATTATTATTATTACTTATTATTACTTACTAAGCCACAACCCTAGTTGGAAAAGCAGTATACTATAAGCCCAGGGGCCCCAACAGGGAAAATAGCTCAGTGAGGAAAGGAAAAAAGGAAAATAAAATATTCTAAGAAGAGTAACAACGAGTCAATCATCATTGCAGAAGCAATTTCCTTCAAGCCTACAATGTGTGAATTGACATAGATGGTCAAACCTAGTTGAAATCCTATGTGTAGTACAGTATTTTGAATGCCTTCAAGGCCTACACTGAGATTGATGAATTAAAGAATATTTTCAAAGCAGCAGTAGAAGCTGGATATGAATCATTTGTTAGTATTATTGCTGCTTCCTCTGATGCCTTAGATGACCGCGGAGGTAGCAGCAGTAGGGGATTCAGCATTATGAAGCTTCATCTGTGGTGGATAATGTGGGAGGGTGGGCTGTGGCACCCTAGCAGTACCAGCTGAACTCGGTTGAGTCCCTTGTTAGGCTGGGAGGAACGTAGAGAGGGGAGGTCCCCTTTTTTGTTTTTGTTTCATTTGTTGATGTCGGCTACCCCCCAAAATTGGGGGAAGTGTCTTGGTATATGTATGTATGTATTATTGGGGAAAAAGTAGAATTATATATTAAAGGTCATTAGAGAATTTTAATAAAGTGAGAATTAGAACTTGATAAATCTTTATCAAAGAAAGATGAAGGAAAAGAATAAGAAAAGAAATTTTGACATCGTAGAAACTCAGCAAGACTTTCAATGCAAGGCTGAATGCACATGACCAAAAGTAGTTCTGCTCTTAGAATGAATGCAATGTCAATATCTCTATGGCAACCGATGCTGCAGTTATACATACATACATATACCAAGGCACTTCCCCCAATTTTGGGGGGTAGCCAACATCAACAAATGAAACAAAAACAAAAAGGGGACCTCTACTCTCTACGTTCCTCCAGCCTAACAAGGGACTTAACCGAGTTCAGCTGGTACTGCTAGGGTGCCACAGCCCACCCTCCCATATTATCCACCACAGATGAAGCTTCATAACGCTGAATCCCCCACTGCTGCTACCTTCGCGGTCATCTAAGGCATCGGAGGCAGCAGCAGCTTTGTCGATGTCTCACAGGATGTAGATACAGGAGAGCGGGTTCCCAGCCCCCTCGTCCCGTCCCTTTTAGTCGCCTCTTACGACACGCAGGGATAACGTTGGCGCTATTCTGATTTTTATATGCCCCCGCGGGTTTGTAGGGGATTTGCTTTGACTCGCTGTGTCAAAATATGGACTCTAGGGACCAGAATCTTGAATTGTACTAGATAGACACTGACGCACTTTATTATCCCCTTAATATTAATTTTGATTATAGCCTTATTACTAATTTTTTAAAAATAAAATCTTGTTTTAATAGTAAACAAGTCTTCATACATAAATGGATGTTTTAGGGTAAACACCTCATAGTATTTAACATTTATAATTTTCACATGAACTACATTAATGGGCTCATTTCACAATAGATGTGAGGGGCTTCTTCTTGAAATTGGTTATACAAATCTTCACAGGCCCTTGAAAAAACATTCACTTCAAAATCCAAAGACTGCTAAATAGATCAGAATTAGTGGAAATGGCAAATGGGTATATCAGGAAAACTAGAGTGAGAGAGAGTCCTATTTTGTACATAATGTATCTTGATATACGGAGGAGTTAATATGCTGTTTGATCTCCAAGGACTTTCTGTAAAAGTCTAGAGCCGGGAATCCAGTACGGCATGAAATACAAATAAAATATTGTCTCCCCTTCTATAAGGTCGGTGATTCAATGTGCAAAGCACAGACCTATTGTATATAAAGGAGGCCCTGGAGTTCAGACTTATAAATGACATGCCATCACTGTGAACCATCATGACTACTGGTCACTAACTTGCACCCAGCTTGCCATCTTTCATGCTCAATGGGAGGCCAGGGTTCCAACTTTTTTTTTACAGGGAAGTCCTTGGAAACCGTGGATACCACACAACACCTCCCCAAAAATAGGTTTTCCTTCATTAAAACCACTTTTTTTTATCTATATTATTCAAATATATTTGTCCCTTGTTAGGCTGGAGGAACGTAGAGAGTAGAGGTCCCCTTTTTGTTTTTGTTTCTTTGTTGATGTTGGCTACCCCCCAAAATTGGGGGAAGTGCCATGGTATATGTATGTATGTATTTGTCTACTAAAATTTATAGTATATTGCATTAAGCAAATTTATGTTTGGTGTTAACCTTGGTGCAATTCCTTTACAGTACTGTACTTATATTCATTCTGTTTTATCAGGGTTGCCATCAGTTAGTGAGAGCTGGGGCCGATGGTATTATGCAAGCGATGCTTCTAAGTTTAGGTGGTTTACGTTTTAAGAACCAGCATCTTGAGCTCAATGCTCATCCAAAGGATCTCCACAGAGATTATAATTTTAGGTTTGTGCATTGTACTTTTTCTTGTTTTTGTTCCAAATATAATTTTAGATTTTTTTTTGGTGGTTTTGAGCCTCCATCATGAGGCTCAATGCTACATAGTATTCTAGAAATTTTATTCCAGCTGTGACCAAGTTTTGGAATGATCTTCCTAATCGGGTAGTTGAATCGGTGGAACTTGAAAAGTTTAAACTTGCAGCGAATGTTTTTATGTTGAATAGGCTCACGTAAGTCTTTCTTAATAGATTATTTTTGAAAGATCTATTTTAATGTCGTCACTGATTTTAAAATGTTATGTTGTGTTCCTTACTCTTGTAGTTTATTTCCTTATTTCCTTTCCTCACTGTTCTATTTTTCCTGTTGGAGCCCTTGCCCTTATAGCATCCTACTTATTTTTCCAACTAGGTTGTAGCTTAGGTAATAATAATAGTGAAAGCTAAGAACGATTGCCTATCTCTGGAGGATTATGACACTTTGGGTAGTTTATGCATGCACATGTCATAGCACTCAAAAAATATATCACGGTGAAAAGTCGTTTTAGAATATGGAATTACTATTTGGTAAGTATACTTTTTTTTATGATAGATATCAAGGTTGCTCAGTGACCATAGTTGTTTTGGCTAATTTTTCATGGCCAGATGCCTTTCCTGCCGCCAACCCTCCCCTTTTACCCGAGCTTGGGATGTGTTGGGTGTTTCAAAATCTACAGACCTGTTTTTTGAAGTTCTTATTGGTAAGGTTTTACTTCTTCACAGGTCAATTTTTTTCCAGCTAGGCCTTTCATTATCTGTGATATTTTATCTTCCATTCTTACCTTTGTTTTTGTTTGCTTTTCATTACTGTTATTCACACATTTTTTATTGCTCATTATAACATTTCTTATTGGGTATTATCCTTATTCCTTATTTCTTTTTCTCAGTATTTCCCACAATCTATTGTGTTAATTTTATTTAATGTAGATTTTGTAAAGATGAATTTACTGTTTTTACTGTACTTCCTATGTTTATTATGGGTGCTATGATAATATTTAAATTCTCTGTTTGTAGTTTGTGTATCATGTTTTCCGTTTATTTTGCAGACGAATAAGTTATGGTAATGCAACCCACTTGAATATTTCCATAATGGTACAAGAGGAGGATTACAAAGCAGTCATCTACACAGCGCTAGATAGGTCTGACAGGAACTACTATGCGTGCGATGCCGGATGTCTTGATCCTCCTGTTCAGCTCAAGTGAGTAAGAAGGATTAAATGTAGTTAGTTACGCAGTACAGTATTTAGCTTGAGAACACTAACGTGGTGTATGGGAATATGACTGCTTGAAAGATTGGAAAGTGAAATAAGAAGATTGGCAGACATAGAAAAGATTGCAGAGGTGATAAGTGTGTTACCAGTGAGATGGTTTGGGCACGTGTTGAGGATGGATTGTGGGGAGGGAGTGAAGAGGGCTCGGGAGGAACCTGTTACGGGGGAGAAGATTGAGAGTGAGGCAGAGAATTAAATGGCGAGATAAGGTGAAGGATGATCTTGAGAGAAGTTTGGTGGAAGACGATGCCTTGAGATACTACCGCTAGAGAGTTATGGGGTCCTTTGACTGGCCAGACAGTACTACATAGGACCCTTCTCTCTGGTTACGGTTCTTTCCCTTTGCCTACACAGACACCGAATAGTCTGGCCTATCCTTTACAGATTCTCCTCTGTCCTCATACACCTGACAACACTGTGATTGCTAGACAATTCTTCTTCACCCAAGGGGTTAACTACTGCACTGTAATTGTTCAGTGGCTACTTTCCTCTTGGTAAGGGTAGAAGAGACTCTTTAGCTATGGTAAGCAGCTCTTCTAGGAGAAGGACACTCCAAAATTAAACCATTGTTCTCTATTCTTGGGTAGTGCCATAGCCTCTGTACCATGGTCTTACACTGCCTTGGGTTAGAGTTCTCTTGCTTGAGGGTACACTTGGGCACACTTTTCTATCTAGTTTCTCTTCCTCTTGTTCTGTTAAAGTTTTTATAGTTTAAATAGGAAATATTTATTTTAATATTGTTACTATTCCTAAAATGTTCTATTTTCCTTATTTCCTTATTTCCTTTCCTCACTGGGCTATTTTCCCTGTTGGGGCCCCTGGGCTTATAGCATCCCGCTTTTCCAACTAGGGTTGTAGCTTAGCATTTAATAATAATAATAATAATAATAGAAGGCATAGGAGACAGCCCATCAGGCAACCGACCTTTTTAATTGGGGGATAATGGTCGGAAAGAAGAGGATCTAGAGATTTTGAACACTACATGTGTATGACTCATGCTTTTTATTATATTTTCATATAACAGTGCAATGTACACTAAAATTCAACACCGTATCCCTTTCAACTTTGTAATAGTAATATTTGACTTGTTGATATTGGTATGGATAAGTTGGTTGATCTCTTTCCTTCAATTCTTTATTTTCAGACAGGAAAAGCAAGCCTTTCCAGTAAAGCTTACAGAGCCAGTAACAGCAATATTATATATAACGTCTGATAAAGTTCATATGGAAGAACTTAAACATACAATTCATGTAAAAGAAATTGCCTTAGGTAAGTTTTTATTGTATCTATTCATTTTTCATATTTTTTTGTAGTTATATATTTATCCTCTTTTAATATGAATTATCTTTTGGGTTTGTTATTAATTTCTGGTTAAATTTTTAGTCAATGTATACTTTGTACAAGGATTTTGGATTCGGGTTTTATTTTTAGTAGCTCCTTTACAACTCCAGAGGGAATTCTTTGCTAATAAGCATGGGAATGATGCTTAATTATATTGGTTGTGCTTTAATGAATTTCCTGGATAGGGTTTTCAATTACATATATAAGAAGAAGCTGGAGAAGTGAAAAAAAGAATATTAAAAAAGATGTTGTCTACATACTCTGTAAACATGAGGGGCTTTTCTATGTATACAATATTTAATTTTATCAAATTTACAAGTTATAGAATCTTAAAAGATGTCAGGGCTAAGAAAAGATTCCAGCACAGGTCAGATGCAATCTGAATTCCAGATAGACAAATGAGTCACAACAGCAAATACATTTTCCGGACAGTTCCTTAACCCTTTTACCCCCAGAGGACGTACTGGTACGTTTCACAAAACTCATCCCTTTACCCCTATGGTACGTCCTTGCAAAAAACTGCTATTTACATTTTTTTTTTTTGCATATTTTTGATAATTTTTTGAGAAACTTCAGACATTTTCCAAGAGAATGAGACCAACCTGACCTCTCTATGACGAAAATTAAGGCTGTTAGAGCAATTTAAAAAAAATATACTGCAAAATGTGCTTGAAAAAAAATAACCCCTGGGGGTTAAGGGTTGGAAAGTTCCAAATAGCCTGGGGGTAAAAAGGTTAATGACTTTTTCTGAACTAAATGTAAATATTTAGTTTAATTAAATTGGACAAATTATAGTCCCATAAATAATGTCAAAAGTAATTTAATAGCAGATTCAGACTTACTGGTATGTCGTATACATTCTGAATCCAAGATATAGAATGGTCTGGACAGCATATGCATTACCCAGTTCCTTGACTTTGTCTCTGTACTGAACACTGAGCTTTGTATGATAATTTTATTAAATTTGGTAAAAATGTTTTCAATCTGTCCCTAGTGGAAGTAGGAGATCGAACCCCATACGTGTTTAATGTATCGTCTTGGACACTGTTAGCCTTATTATCTTGGGAAAAATTGGTTTTCTTGTCATTTAGGTTATCTATTTGAGCATCAAAAGAATCCCTTAAAATAACTTGTATTAGTGTCATGTTTATTCTAGGTGGTTTAATTCAATATATATAAAATTCTAATCCATATATTTTTTTTTACTTAACCCTTTCACTGTCATTAGTGATCTAGTCAAAATTTGAAAAAGGAAACTCTCTTTTATAATTGCCCAAACTATAGAAAGTTGGCATTCAATAGAAAGGTCTTGATGTGAGCTTTTCAATAAATATCAATCATCTAGGGTTTGTGTGGTCTTGAAAGAATTTGCCATATCAGAAGTTTCCTTGAAATTACCATTGAAAGGGTTAATGGGAGTAATTATAATTATGTCTTCATTTGGCAAGCATTTGTTTACCAACATTAATATTAAATTATTTCTTTGCAGCTCCTCCACATGAGCATCATGTCATAGCTATGCACAAACATGGCCACAAGTGGGGTGGCTTGCCAACGGTGTTCTGGTTGACCATCATTGCACTCATTGTTATTTTTCATCTCTTCCTCATTAAGCTTGTCATCAATGAGTACTGTGGGGGTGATATTAAAGTTCGGTACAGGTAAGCTGCAACATTGCTTTTGTATAGAGTACTAAATTTCAGCTTAATAGAAACGAAGTAAATTAATTATATATATTTATAAACCATGGTATTGAAGACAAAATTCTCCACTGATTACCCGCGGACATCGTTTAGCTAAGTGGCCAGACAGCATGAAGGATAAAGCAATTGGTTGCTGGGGATTTGTGAGTTGTATGTAAATGAACGGTCTGTCAGTTTTTACGTTCTATTCTTTTGAATAGGGACTTAAATATTTTGAGTTTAAATTCTTCATGAAATTGTGAAAAATTAAAAGCAATTAGTTTGTATGAAGAAAGTTCATAACTTTTTAATAGTGTGCTTGCTTTTTTAATTTTTATGTCTCACTGTAGAAAGACTAAAAGTTTCTTGCCAAAACAGCTTTTAATTAGAATAGTTCTTAATGCATAATTCTACCAGTGACACTAGCTAACATTTTAAACTATCACCTGCGACTATTATCGGACCTAACACCCATCAGTGTTTATAAGAAAACCAGGCCACCTTCAAGTGATGTTTGACAAATACTAATAAGTATGCCACTGAGCTAATGCTAAGACTTTTTCCAAAGACAGATTCCTACTAAAATTAAGAAAAGTAGCGGGCTTGTCATGTTCTTTAGCCACGAAACCTATCCACCCCACAAATTAAATTAGGACTTTCTTCCTAATTCTAGATAAACACTTACAACCATAATACTGTACAATGTGCCTTGTCTAGATAAACCTTTACGACCTTAATAGAATGTAGAAACCTAACTTCTGAATTTCTGTTCACTGTCTGACCTGACAAGGGAATATTCTTGGCCCTGAAACGTAGCAAATAATTATGAGTATCTTATCAGTTGCAAAGCCAGAATACTTGGATAGGGCCTGTAATTCACTAATACATTTTGCTGATGTCATAATTTCCAATGGTTTATCACCTGGACCTTTTAAATACTGTAAGACCATATATAAATTCAAATTAGCTGATTTAATGACAGGAGGATTTTCAATATTAAAAGATACGGAAACAACCGCGATTATACCTGAAAAGGATAACTTAATTCAATACACTTAAAGAAAGAGTTTGTTAATCAGCAGAATTTGTTAATCAGCTGACACTTTTGTGGTAAAAAAAATTGTACTCTTTGAAAGAAAACACTCTAAAGATATAAAATTATAACATTTTGAGGGAAACATTCAAGTCAGGCTTGTTAAGTTTCATCAGAATCTGTCTTGCCAAATGTAACACAGTAATAGATACGAAAAGATCGCAAAAGATACCACTAAATTGCTTGTGTCAGTTGTTCATAATTGGGTGCATTAGATAACTTTCAATTACTGTCTTTATGGTATACATATTTGCCTTTGATATTACTATTGTAAGTATTTATATTTTTTAATTTTTTTAGCATTGATGTTGAATGAAATAAGGTCTACTAATTGTTGACAATGCTTTTCCACCTTGCCAGGTATGAGAAGAAAAAGCATTCCAAATTTACATACTAACTACAGTGTTTGTCAAGTTTTAAGTCAATTCAGTCCCTTCTGAAAGTCTACAATAGAAAGAAATTGCATTATAGAGTGTTATGTTGTTTCAAAGTTTTATTTAGCTTGAGTTTGTTTTTAGTGTTAAACTGTCAGTTTTTCTTCTTCTTTTTTTTTGTTATTAGATTGTTGAGCCAGAATATTATTCCACAAACTCTCAGCCCATCTGAAACTTGATAAATAACTGTAAGTTTGGAAAGTTCTATTTTCACCATTAAGTTTTTTTGCACCTTGATTTGAAAACTGGAAATGCACTTTGTACTCTACTGCTTATAACTGTTTTGTCCTGGCAAACTTTGGTACAGATGTGTAGAGTTTATTGGATTTGATCTTCAATTTTAAAGTATGATGAACACAAGAAATCATTGTAGTTGAGAAATTTGTTAGGTTTTTACAGATAGGTGGTGCCTTAGTTGCGGATAGAGAATTGCAGCTTGGTTTTTTTTTATCATTAAATGACATGATAGGTAGTCTTTGGAAATATACTTTGCTATTAATATCATAATGTTCAAGATTTCAAAATTTATTGAAATATCAAATAATGGCTGATAGTTTAAAATATAAACATGAAATTTCAAATAATTGGCCTACCATGCAGTTTATAGCCAGAAATTTTAGATGCCAATGTAGTACAGTAAGTTCCCTTCATAAGAACTTTCACCTAAAGATCTTTGAAAGACAGAAACATGATATGAGCAATAGATTATAAGTTATTTGAAAAAGTGCAAAATTAAATACAAATTGATTTACAGTTTTAAAATTGTTTTTTGTATTATACATTGATAGCTGAAAAAAATATTGGCACATATGTAGGCTAGTTTACGAGCAATAAAGAGTTTTAGTAATGGGGGAGGATTATGAACTGGATGCATTGGCTAATTATGCTTTGACTTGAGAACACACTCTTGGAATTCTTCATGTTTTTATCAAGGGGACTTACTTTACAGTGGATATTTCTGGTTTATGCTGTGGCCTTTGAGAGTCCTCAGAATTCTGTAATGAGTTTTAGTATGTGAAAATTTTATGAATGTTGCTTATTTTGTATTGTGATGATGGTGTATGTGTTTACACCTGTTGATTTACAAACTGTGTTGAGTCGTCTAATATGCCTGTTTGTCTTGTGTTCAATATGGCTGTCAATTCACTAAGGTTGAAGTGTTTAAATGCAGTGATTTAAGTTATGTATAAGAGTCTCTTTATATCATCAAATGCACAAATGATTATATCCTTTTTCAAAAATGTGTTGAACATTGTCAAATTTTTTTATGAAAAACAAATCCTCCCATTGAAACTCCTAATGGCTTTTGGTAGTGGTAGTGGTGGGGGGTGGGGAGGGGGCAGTAGCCGTAGAGAACGGCACCTTGTAGTAACGGGGGATGTTGAGGAAGGAGGAGACTAATTGGTAAGGGACCTCTGATAGTGGTTTTAACACGCCCCAGTTATTATACCGACAATCTATAAGGGTGAGCGAGCTGGGTATATTCCTGGCATTCCATGCAACTTTTTTCTCTGTTATATTTAACAGTATTAATACCTTAGAAATGGTGCTATAAGGAGCATTTCACTGGGCGACACAGGTCCCTCGCCCGGAAATAGATTTTTCCTTCTTCAAAATCCCATATTCAGTTTTCAGATAGCATATACTGTACTATTCTGTAGTACAAAGGTATAAAATTTAATTTTGGCCCTTTGTATATTCAATGGAAATTTCTTGACATTGAAGATTCATTAACACCTAGTATAGGTAGCTGTGTAGTAATGTAATGTTGTTAGGAAACCATCTAGCATTTTGCTGGATGAATTTTCCTGAAGGTTTTTGTATTGTACCTAAGTGTACTAGCTATTAACACTCAAGATTAGTTATATGAATTGCATGTATTAAGACTTCCTCATAAATTGCTCACACACCATTGGAATATTGTAGACATGGATGTGGATGTTGCAAAACTTCCTAACATGAGAACAAGAGAAATTAGTACTAGGTGTTTAGTACTGCATTTACATATAAACCTATAATACTAAGAGATCAGTAAGCTGATGGTCCTTGATTTCCAACTAATTAGATCTACAAAGGAAGTTGAATTGCAACAGAATAAGGTTTCCATATCCCACACTTATATCCCGAAGGAGGTTAGTTTTGTTAGTGCACACTGCAATGTTGGCATTAGTAAATGGTTGATGTAGCATCTCTTCGGACCACTATTTTAGCTCTACTTTACCCAGTTCCATCTTGCTATCCAGCCTCTTTTCCCCTGATTGTACCCCAGCAGTGAATGGCTTCTGCCCCAGCACTGGAACATTTATGTAATGTTAATTCCATAAATCCAAACTTTTTATTATGTTTCTGAAGAATTAGGACTTGCAACTGCTGAAGCTTTCCACTATTACAGTACTTACAAGTGGGTAATGTTTTCAGAGACTCCACACTTAAAGAGTTAATTTTAATACGTGTGAAAATTTATGCATGTGATTTTATTATCTCATTGCGAAAATAATTTTAATCAAGACCTCTTCAACAACCAGGTTATATTTTCCCCCTGACTAATGACCTCGTTAAGGTCCCCAAGATCCTCACATTGTAACTGATCCACAGAGGGAAAAGTACTTGGTACTTTGTTAGTCTCTGCTGGGATCCATGCCAAGAATTCTCCTCCCGTTACCATTGGCCTTCCTCGGCCTTCGTCAGACCCCAGTTACATACCGGATTCTATCTCTGGTGTGGAATGGGTCCTGCCACATCCTTGGCAAGGCATAAGGGTACTTGGGGTACATCACCCTTTTCTTTCAGGACTTTGGTACTTGAGTACTCGTTTCTTTTTAATTGCTATTTTATTCCAATGGCCGAGTAGAATTATTAGAACGGACCAAGAGATTGCCTTTTCCTTAATATTTATCTTTGACCCTCATATTCAAAACCATTACTACTGCCATTCTCTGTTTAAATTTTAAATATTCATGGCCAGTTTTTTTTTTTCGCCTGTACTGGATTGGTTTCCCTATTGGTGCCTAGGGCTGGTAGTATTCTGCTTTGGTAATTGTAATAATAACCTACGTCTTGATAAGGTCACCAAAGCCTTATTGCAAGTTGAAATGGTCGTAAGCACATAACTATTGTTGTAAACACTTTACCCTATAATGTATGGATTATGTTTTGTTATTTATTGCCTTGGGCTTGATTTGCAAAATTTATAAATGTATTTTTAAAAGTAGTTATCTTGTTAATGTTTTACAGATCTGTGTTGTTATTTTATTAGTTGTTTTTTCCTGAAAATAGAAGTAAATATTAGAGCAAAATAAGGATAAAGAAGTTGGACAGGTAGGTGGGAAAAGACCAGAGAATCATTGAACAGTGAAAGTCCAAAGTTAGATAATTAAAATTATGCAGTAAATAACCCTTGGTATTATCATCTTTGTGGCACTTGGGCTCACTAGGTGGCTAACCCTTTTTTGATGAATGTGGATGTCCATGTACTCAGATGGACGGATGTTGAGTAGAACATCGGATGAAGTTTGTTATAGCAAGGTGTTAAAAGTATCTTGTGTACATATTTTATGAATAAAGTTACAGTTAGGGTATATTTGACGTTTAGTTGTTATTAGTTTACTGTTTGGGAAGTCAATTCCTTCTTGACCTTTACTGCATGGTTTACTCTTTCTGTCTGATTGTGTGTTTTTACTTCATTTCCTTTTGTTTTCAAGTTTATCCAATTATGATTTTGCTTTTTATGCACCCTACCTTTGTTTTTGCTAGTTTCATTAAAATCCATTGTGTAGTTGTTATGGTGTCATATTAGCTATGAAATAAAACATTAGTACAGTATTAACATATTTGTTCCTACGCACTTACAAGTCTTTGTCCTTTAATTAGCGAGATTGATTTAGCGCGAGCTACAGACAATAGTTAAAAGTTGTACAACAAGTGGTTACCCAGTTTGTGAAGGGTGCAGGGCAAGGAGTCCCCGCCCCCCTTTCCCAGCAGGAGCTTCACATTTGATTCGGCTGCTGTTGAGTACGCTTGTACTGCAAATGCTTTACCAAAATTTAGTTTTTCTCTTGCAGAAGAAAATGAATGCAGTTGTGGACTTATGAAGATGGAAGTGAAGCAGAAAGTTCGTTTTTACTAGGGGAAGGATAGATGTTGCAACCAGTCTACTCACAAACCGCATGTAAATGTACACTCCCTCTGTGCGTCTTGTAAGGGGCATATTTGTTCGCAATTATACCCATGTGCCGAAAGCAAATCTTGGTCACCTGTACAATAGCAGGTGTACGCCCAGAAGGGGGAAGAAGCGAGCTAAACCTTCATCAGGGTCTGTCTTAGCAACCACCTAGCAGACAGTGAAGTTTTTTTAGTTACTTCAGTTTTCTCAGTTCGTGTGACTACCACTACAGTATTTCCCACGTGCAACGCTACAGAGTTATTACACGATGAGTACGAGTCAAGATTAAAGGAGCCCTCGGATCTGCTTCGACAGGCTATTTAGGTTTTGGTGGTGGGGGGGGGGGGGGGCAGTGTCAGCCGTACCCCTTCGGAAGCTGGATTCTTCTCCTGTGACCTTGCAGGCTAGTGACAAGAAGTTTATCCTGTGGAAGTGTCGTGCTTCCTTAGGTCTTTCAGGTAGACTTCATGACTTCATTGAGAGAGCTTGTAGCCAAGTCCACTTCTTCCCCTTGTTCCCTCAGTGCCAATGTCTTAAGTGATTGCAGCGACGGTGGTGAAAGGCATGGTAATAACTCCCAGTATTGGGGACTCTAGGATTTCCTCAAAAGGACTGTGAAGGGTCATAAAGTGACTCATGTCAGCAAGGTGTTCACCCTGATATTGGGCATTAGTAGGCCTACAAGGCCTTAGTGCACATGGCCGTGTCATCGCTCCGACCCTTGTGTGTAGGAGTGCGGGACAGCTATTACCTGCTCCCTTGGTGTCTATGGTGGTTCCTCCATACCCGCTCGTGGCATAGTCGTGCAGCCGGTGAGCGTGCCTTCTGTCATGTGGTTTCTGCTCCCAGGCGAGCGTCGGCATCACATTCGCTCAGACCACGACCCCTCTGCTTGCTGAGCCTGGAGTTAGGAATAAGTGCGCAAACTGTTATGAAGTTGAGATCCAGGAAGGCCAGTCCGAGTTGTACGGATAGTGCTACTTGTGACACCTCAGTCGAGGCTGGTGGACATCACCCGACTGGCTTCTTACCACATGGAGGCTTTCGATCCAGTGTAACAGCCCAGGTCCTGACTGCTCCAGTAGCCCCTAGTTACGGTCATAACAAGAGAATGGCTGGGACTCTAGTAATTTGTAAACAAAGTGCTGATAAAAGGAGTTATGAAAAATGAAATGCAAGCTCCAGAAATTCCAAGAAAGCCTATTTTGTGTGTGTGTGTACTGAAGATAAGACGAGAGAGAAGAGCACGGATCCTCTACACAGTGAATTCAAGATGACCACCATCACATATTCCAATTAATACAGAGCTTTGGACCTGTGCACGCTTACTAGAAATTTCCTATTGCTTCCCACTTCCAACCTTTCCTTTACCAGGGTTTTGGCTAAGGAGACATTCAACATCTAAAAAGTGATGCCTTTTGTCCTCAATATTTGTTTCCTAGTGTGAATTCAGGTCATTGACTATTTACACAACTGGCTAGTTAGGGCAGACTTAAGATTTTTTTTATTTTTTTTTTTTTTATTGGCACATCAAGATTATTATTTTGTCGTTCTAAAAAGGAATAATCCTATGGCTAAAATGTTGAAAGCCACTAGGCCAGCCAAAAGCATCTCGGCAAAGAATTATACACTAGGTCAATTTATTTCTCCAGATGATAACGAAGTCTTGGGCCTTCAATTTCCTTCATCAGTAGTTGGTTCCATTTTGAAGAACAGATTAAAGGACATCAATCAAATGTTGCAAAGAGCAACTAAGTAGTTTCAAAGTGTTCTTGTTGAGGCAAAAGAATTCTTAGGCCATGGACCACACCACAGGCCCTATCTAGGTCGGTCTCATTGGTTCTTCACCCGATATCGGTGATCCTTTATAAGCGACACAGCCAAGTTGGGCTGGGAAGGTCATTCATAGGAGACCTATGAGTTTGAGAAATAAATTCCCCCAATTTACAGATTTTCACATTCATGTGTTTGAACTGATGGAGGCCTTCTCTACATTATGACGACTTATTTCAAGAAGGAACTTTCATATTAAGGTTTTCATAGCCAACCATGAGGCAGTTTGTTGCCTCAGGAGTGGAGAATTCTGCAAGAGAATTCTCTATGCAGTTATTATTCCCATTATGGAAATTTTCAGGAGAGAGATCCATTTCTCTCCCCTTCCATCTTATGAGCTCTCTCGATGTAGGAGCAGACTTCCTGTCCAGACAGACATCTCTGCACACAGAGTGGATCTTGGATCAGAGCTCTTTCCAAGAGATCAGAGTGATTATCTCAAATCTCTCTGGTTTTCAATGGAAGAAAAGCATAAGTATCCACTATATGTAGCTCCGACTGTGGATTATCAGACAGTGGCGACAGATGCATTAACCCTGGATCGCAACAGATCGGGTTCTATTTCAATCTTTTCCATCCAAGTTTGATTATAAAGGCTTCTAATATCCATAAGGAATTATCAGGGTTAGCTGTGTTGCAGCTCCACATAGGCCGAACAGGCATGGTATCTGCTAACTATAAGACAGAAGCTACGCTTACTTTTTTCTGACCAAGAACCTTCACACCTATTTTCTCTTAATACATATGTGGTAGGAAATTTTCAGCTCGCTCGACAATATTTTATGTATTGTTGTGTTTTGCATGCTGCGGCCAAGTTTGGCACGCAGACTTGATATTGGGTTAATGACTTGAATCTCAACTAACTGACCCCAGGGAGCAATAAGCTAAATTGGCACCACCCCTTTTATTTGGTTCTGGGCAAAGGGACTCCAAGCAACTTGTATCCGAGGTAAGATTTTTCCAGGTTTTCATTAGAATAAAAATGAACATGGTGAGGTTATAAAAACAATGAAACTATATACAACATTTATTTTTTAAAGAAAATAAAACTAATATCCCTCTACCCATCTGTCCTGCCTTTGTGGACAAACAGATGCTGTATCCTCTAGTTATTACTACTATATTTGTTTTAAGACTTTAAGAGAGCAACCCCCAAGCACATGTTATCACAATATGCAGAAAATTATATGCAGCATATCCTTCTTAAATGAGCACAAGTTTTCTTAGATCTACTTTTTTCTAATAAGGAATCAAAAGCCGTACAATAACTTTCATGCAAATACAATAAGTCACATAAAAGTATGCAAGAAGTCTTTCCCGATGTCATGACATGGATCAGTGGTCATTTCAGTCAATTACACTATATGTACAATGGGGAGGCAAACAACTGTTCAAATACTTTTCACGGGTTGGTTAACAACAGAGGCAGATACAGTATCACAAAGAAATATGAAGACAGAGGAACAAGACCAAAAGAGAACAAGAATACATTCCATACAGCATTGTTTAGTAGTCTGAGCAATATTCACCGAGGAGATCTGCTGCCAAAAAATTCAGTTCATGGACTAGTACTTCAGCTCTCACAAAAACCTGAAAAAACAAAAAACAAATATGAAACAAATGGTCGATGAGTGGAGCAATTATAAATCATTAAAATCACAAATTATATTTTAGTAATTTGTATTTTTCCTAACATACTTATCGAGAAACACTTTCTTAGGAGTTACCTGGAACCTCCTCTCAAACGACCAGAGTTTTGTGTAGTTTACCCTACTCCCATTTTCTGTAATGGTAGGCCTAGCGGTAGGACACGTGCCCTGAGGGCAAACCCGAGGTAGGCCACATATGAGCTTGGGTCGTGATCTCCAGTAAGTTCTATGAAAGTAACAATACTAAAGATCAGTGAGGCACCCGGGGGAAGGAAGGGAGGGCCATAACCCGAAAGTGTTTCTCGGTAAGTATGTTAGGAAAAATACAAATTACTAACAATTTGTGATTTGCTCCAACACAGAGACTTACCTCGAAACACTTTCTTAGGAGACTTACACTTTAGGAGGTGGGAGTGCCTCCCTGACTAAAGACCCAAACAACTGGAAAGTAGGATAAACTACACAAAGAGCTCATTACTAGTGTAAAAAGTACTCACCCTACATAATTCCTTGATGATGTGCTTGATGAAGTATAGATATACGGGGGCTGTGCAGGACTACTGTCTAAGACCTATGGAAAAACCATCTAAGGACTTCCCCGTACATTCCTTGAGGTAGTGCGAAGTGAACGTCAATTGGTTAGACCAAGTGCCTGCTCTAAGAATCTGAGCTACTGACATGTTCTTTTCAAAAGCTAGAGAGGTACTTCTGCCTCTAACGACATGTGCCCTGGTTTTCCTGGAACTGAAAGTCCTGCACTAGAATAAGCTTGAATGATGACCTGCCTGAGCCAAAAGGAAATGGTGTTTTTGGAAATTTTCTTTTTCCGTCATACCCGAGGAGACAAAAAGATACTTTATACCTGGGTGGAGATTCGCCGTCCTCCTAGATATTTCCTTATAACTCTGACAAGACGCAAATTAAAGTCACCTTGATTATCTGATTATGGAATTGCTGGAATAGAGAAACCCTGGAACCTAGGATCCCAAACGGATGGGTTTTGGGTTTTTGGCAACAAACGAGGGGACAACTTAAAGGAGATCTCTCTCCAATCCCTTGATTGTTCTACCACGTAGGACAACCCATGAATTTCTCTTACTCTCTTCACTGACGCCAAAGCTATCAAGAAGACCGCCTTAATCGTAAGAATCCTGTCCATTATATCCTTCAAAAGTTTGAAGGGAGGCTTACTAAGCATATCTAGAACTCTAGCCAGGTCCCATTGCGGAACCCTAGGAGACGAGGGGGGATAGGACTGCTCAAAGCTCTTGATGAGCATCGAGATGTGTCTAGAAGAACCTAGATCTATTCCTTTCAAGAGGAAAATTTGTCCAAGGGCGGCTCATACCCCTCTACTGCTGAAATCGACATGCCCAACTCATCTCTGAGGTGAACGAGAAAGTCTGCGATGTCGGGTACCGATGCTTCTAAAGGCTTTATTTTCTTTGAAGCACACAATTTAGTAAAAGCTGCCCATTTTGCTTGGTAGACTGCTGTAGAGGACAGTCTCAGGTAAAGTGACATTCTAACATCTGTCTTGGTCGAATACCCTTGTCTTTTCAGAAAGCTCTGGATAACCTCCAGGCGTGAAGACAAAGGGATTGAGGATTCTCGTGGAACCTCAGAAAGTGTGGCCGCCTCAGAAGGTCTGGTCTGTCTGGAAGAGGCCACGGAGGGAGAATAGCCAGACCTTTTAGGTCTGCGAACCACTCTCTCTCCGGCCACCAAGGCACTACCAAAGTCATCTTTAGGTTGTTGGCTGTCCTTACTCTGTTGAGAACCTGTCTGATCAGGGCGAAAGGAGGAAAGACGTACACGTCCAGATTGTCCCACTTGTGCTGAAAGGCGTGCTCCAAGGCCGCCTTTGGGTCTGGGACAGGAGAACAGAATACAGGAAGTTGCGCGTTCAGCCTTGTCGCGAAGAGATCCATTACCGGTGAACCCCACATTCGGATGATGAATCTTGCTACCCCGGGGTGAAGAGACCATTCTGTCCCTACTACTTGGCCTACCCTGCTGGGGCCGTCGGCTAGAACGTTTTTCTTTCCCGGAATGAATCTGGCCGACAGTCTGACTTGTTCCTCTTCTGCCCATTTCAGGACTTGCAAGGCGAGAACGCACAACTCCTTCGACTTCAATCCTCCTTCCTTCTTTATGTACGCCACTACTGTGGCATTGTCCGACATTAACACCACTGAGTTTCCCTTTAGAAATGGACTGAAGTGTAGAGAGTCTTCCTGAACAGCCCTCATCTCCAGAACATTGATGTGGAGAGACTTTTTTTTTTTCCATCCAACTGCCTCTCGCTGCTTTTCCTAGAAGATGGGTTCCCCACCCTTCTTTTGATGCATCTGTGAAGAGCAGAAGCTCTGGAGGTCCGGAGGACAGTCGCATCCCTTTCAGAGTGTTCGCTCGATCTTGCCACCATTCCAGGGACTGTTTGGTCTCCAGTAGAACTGGAACAATCACGTCTGGGGAACTTCTCTGATCCCACCGATCTTATAAGTTCCACTGGATGCTTCTGAGCTTCTGTCTTCCTTGGGGGGACCATCATCTCTAAGGACACTAGGTGTCCTATCAACCTCTGCCAATCCTTTGCTCTTCTGGGTTGACCCGCCAGGAAGGGACGGAGAACTGGGTCTAGATTGGTCAGCCTGTCTACTGATGGAAACGCCTTGACTAGTAAGGAATCCAGGACTACAGTATCCCCAAGTACGTCATCTTGTTGGTTGGGGACAGATGAGACTTGTCCAGATTGATGGTGATGCCCAGAGTTTTGCAAAGATGAAGAAGCTCCGCGCCTTGTTGCTTTAAGACTTCCTTTGAGGAAGAAAGGAGTAACCAGTCGTCCAGGTACCGAATTAGACGGATCCCCCGTTCCTGAGCCCAAACAGAGATCGTCGTAAAAATTCTCGTGAATACCTGGGGGGCTGTGGACAGGCCGAAGCATAGGGCTCTGAACTGCAAAATATGGGCACCCCATTTCACCCGGAGATACTTCATGCTTGCTGGATGAATTGGGATTTGGAAATAGTCATCCTTGAGGTCTATGGATATCATGAAATCTCCTTCCCTCAAGGATGCCATGACTGTTCTTGGGGTGTCCATCTTGAAATGCGTTTTCCGAATGAATTTGTTGAGGTCTGACAGGTCAATCACTGGTCTCCAACCTCCTGTTGTTTCTCTACCAGGAAGAGTCGACTGTAGAACCCCGGACCCGGAAGATGAACAGTCTCCATTGCTCCCTTCTCCAACATTGTGGAGACTTCTTCCTCCAAGGTTGCTCCCTTCAGGGGTCTTTGGGGGCCAACCAATCTGCCTGGCTTGCTGGAATCAAGGGAGGTGGAACTTCTAGAAAAGGAAGCCTGTAGCCCTCTTTCAAAACAGTTACCGTCCACGGTTCTGCCCCGTAGAGTTTCCATGCTTGCCAAAATAGTCTGAGGCATCCCCCTACCTGAGGCTTGGGCAGGGGAGGGGGGCCTCCCACACTACCTTCTACGGGAGGAATGTCCTGAACGGCTTCTCCTGGCAGAAGAGAAGGAATTCCTATAGGTGGAAGGGGCTGAATTGGTTCCCCTTCGGGAGGGATTCGCTGACTGAGCCCACTGTGATGTCGAAGGTACTCTCCTCACTTGAGTTGGGGAAGACTGAGAACTAGCAGGCGCCTCGGATACAGGCCCTCTAAACACCGGTCTCCTCGCCGATTGAGTCTTCGGCAAGATGGTATCTTTCTTCTTAGCCAGTTTCTCCGCAACTTCTTGGAAAGGTTCTTCAGGACCAAGTCTCTTCTCCTCAAGACCCAGTTCGCAGATAATGCCAAGGCCTGGAACGTGAGAAACTTAAGGGCACGGCAGCTCGATCCGACCAATTCCTTTGGGGCTTCTCGCGTAGATATCCAAAGAGTTCGTCGGGATCTGGGTACCTACTAAATTAGTAGCCCACCAGTCCAACCGTGAGGCGACATTCACGAGATCCTTGGACATCTCCTCTATCATGATGGACTCGGATTGTGAAAAGAAAATTGGCCCAGCAGATGCCCTGTCTTCCGGGGCACCTTATCCTAACACTTCTAGGACGTCCTCTAGCTTGCTAGCCCCATGTGGTCGTCAGTCTAAAGTATAATACTTGCTTTGTGATTTTAGGCCCTGTAGCAGTTTGGCCGAACTGTGTCCTTTGGAGGTGTCCCTATTGCGGGTGACCACCTTATCAATATGGGCGCGCCCCAACTTTACGTCCCTCCCCTCTAGAAGAGCCAAAGATTACTTCTTCTGGACGGGCTCCTCCATAATCCTCCATAAGGCCAGAGCGCCAGTCATCTTCTTCCTGAGATAGTGGCTCCTCAATTTATTGTGACTCCTTATAAGGAGATCACCCTCCTATAAGCAGGGTCCTCCGGCGCTCTAAGATCCTCGTCCGCATCTACGTCCTCCATCCGGCGATGGGGTGTAGATTCATCACGGGCACCTCCGCTCTGACGGGACCCGCGGCTAAGACCTTCTGGAGAGACGGGTGTCTCTGTCACTTTCCAAGCCTTTGATAATGGAACGGGCTCCTCCATGGAGGAGTTCGACGAAGGGATCCGTGCACGTGTAGTGTCAACACGGGCACCTCCGCTCTGACGAGCCTCGCGGTTAAGCCTTTCAGGAGAAACGAGTGCCTCCGTCATTTTTCGAGTCTTCAACAAGGGGACGGGCTCCTCCGTGAAGGTGTTCCACGGAGGGATCTGTGCACGACTATAACCTCCACGGGCTGACTCGTCGAGGCTGCCCCTGGAGAGCCTCGCCACAGAGCCCGTGACTGTAGTCAGGTCTTTGAGCTTACTCTGGACGGGAATTGCTGTGGTGGCGAGGGCCTCCGTCCTATAGGCGGAGTCCTCCGTTAGGACGGGCATTGCCGTGGTGGCGAGGGCCTCAGTCCTATAGGCGGAGTCCTCCGTTAGGACGGGCATTGCCGTGGTGGCGAGGGCCTCTGTCCTATAGGCGGAGTCCTCCGTTAGGACAGGCATTGCCGTGGCGGCGAGGGCCTCCGTCCTATAAGCTGAGTCCTCCGTTGGCACGCCCTCATTGTCGCAGACCACGTCCTCCGTCCGGGGTTGATAAGCTGTACAGACGGGCGCCTCCGCACTAGGTTGTGGACTGAGGATGGGGTTGCCGTGGAGGCGAGAGCTTCCGTCCTTCGTTGTCTTTCTTCGAGGGAGGACGTGGCTTCCGTGGGCTTGCCCGACGGAGGAAACCGTCCCTGTCGATTGCTCGCATGAGCTGACTCGACGAGGCTGGCCGCCGAAACGGCGACTCCCTCCGCTGGTCGGGAAGAGTCGTCTATTTCGCGGCCTTACGCCTATCTGACGAGGACCGAGGGTCAATCTGTGGCTGGCAGAGGCCCTTCTAGGAGGACTGTCTCTGTACGCCAAATCTGCTCCTCCTGAGCTTCTTCCTCGGGGACCTTGATGGCCTCCTTCCATGTCGCGATCTGGAACAGGACCTGGAATAAGAGCGCCTTCTCCTGGAACCGCCGACGGTGAGTCTTCCTTTTCTAGGGTGCCTTCAGCTCGGAGTGAGTCTTCCTTTTCTAGGGTGCCTTCAGCTGCGGAGGTACCTGAAAAACATGCGAAGAGACAGGGACATTTTTTACTCAAGGGAAAACAGACGAAACGTGACCCGCAAGCACCAGGGCACCGTCTCTAAGACACCCACTAACCTCACCTTCAGGCCCACCACTTGCCAGGAAAGAATCTGCTACCCCACTATCATGAAGAACATACTCCTGGGGAAGAGCCACTGGCTTTTTCCCCGCAACGGACTTACCTTGTCCCCTACTCTGGGTAGGGGAAGGTGGTAGGGAAACTGACGTTCCTCCTGGAGACGTCAAGGGCGAAGAGGTGCTAGCCTTCTTGGGCAACCTCTAGGAAGACTTCTTATTCTTGGTACCGAAGCGTACCCACTGCACCTCTACCCCTGCACGACGAGCACAAGACTAACAAGCACAAGGGAAAGCACAAAGGAATATACTGTAAAAGCACAAAGCACAAGGTAAAAGCACTAAGCACGAGGGAGAGCACAACGGGCCATGCGGTAACCACACGGTACACGAGTCGGGGACACAAGGGTCGCACTGAGATAAGATGATATCATGATGCGACCAGAGAACTTACTGGAGAACACGACCCAAGCTCATAGCATACCTCGGGTTTGCCCTCAGGGCATGTGTCCTACCTCTAGGCTTACCATTACAGAAAATGGGAGTAGGGTAAACTACACAAAACTCTGGTCGTTTGAGAGGAGGTTCCAGGTAACTCCTAAGAAAGTGTTTCGAGGTAAGTCTCTGTGTTGGAACAAAGTACTTTTAAAGTAATAAAATACTATGCAAATAATTTATTATTTCTATAATACAATTAAGGTTAATCTAGTACTACATTCCCTCAGGAACTCATCAATATATCTAGAAATTGACAAATATCTGACAAATCCCAACACAAACTGAAATAAATATACAGTACTTTAATTTCAACTACCCTGTAGTTTATATTTAACTATCATTCTGCTATGGTATGCAGTAATGTATTACAGAAAATAAAGGGATCCATTAGATGACAAATTACAAAAGAAAAAATTGTACATAGAAAACATATCATCGTTGCCCTCCTAAAACTTACAGGTAACAGTCCAAAACCAGAAAAAAAAAAAAATAAATAAAATACCAAGTAACAATTTCCTTCATTTAATATTAGGGCTTAACTATACACAAACTCCTCAATCTTTTGTCTATCCCAACATGGGAAACCTTGGTGGTTAAACTATTGGGGTAGTTAAAAGATCTTCAGTTTCAAGATTCTGTCTTGAGATTCACCGAAATTCAGCAATTTGCTAGCGAGCATTACTAAATGCCTCCAGTACTGGTAATAAGGCTAGATGGCAACTCCCCGAGATACAGATGCAGTACTTTCAATCTTAATAAATTTTCAAAGAAGCTGGTACTTGCTGGTTATCGATGCTCTCTGATGCCACCAGACACAGAACGTGAAGATTCTGAAGACAGTACTAATCCTGATAAATCAGTTGGCCGCTCTTTTGAGAACGCCAAAACAGCGCTGTCAAGTCATTATCTGGCAAACCCAACTGTGCCATTTCAACCTCAAACACTGACCAGTATTTCAGGCTTCCATCAGAATGTTGCAAAGGGTTAGAACTCCAAGAAAGCTTAGCAATGATGGGCAATTCACTAACCATATTTTTTTTCTGGCTTGAAGGAAGGCGAGGTATCCACTTGATAAGTAAAGGTTAAATGAGAGGCAGGGCATTAACTACCCCTCTGAACTTGGTCCAGGGGGGAATTAAATCTGCAGGAAACCATAATCCTTGGGCAACAATCTGTAAAGTCAGGTGGCGGAAATCCTGAAATTTTCATCAGAGAAGTGTACACTTCCAATTCTGGAGTCAAATAGGAGTTTCATCTACTTCAGTGGAACTGTTGTCCCACAGCTGGAGGACAATAGGATCCTGAACTACTTTAAGCTCTAATACAGGGATCAGGTCAAGTTCTTCTGGTGGATATAATCAATCATCCAGTGCTTTCTTTCTCACAAGTCCTGGCTGACTTGAGGATGGACTCAGGGTGAGTAAAATCTCTTGGAGGACTGAACTTATCGTTTGTCATTGGGATTTGTTGTGACCTCAGACAAAAGATGTGATGCTATAGCGGCAACCACACCAAATCAGAGCTAGCTGAGATATCAGATGAAGTCGGACTAGTATCAACAATTCCTAAACTATCCTTAGTCTTGGATACAGGATCATGACCCTTCGGGTACCAAATGAATTATCGCTTGAGATAGGCTAAAGGCTCCCTCCAACCATGGCTTTAGCTGAATATGGTGAACCTTCACCAGCTCACCATCAGCTAGTCTCCAAAGCTCAAAGGTGACCACAAATCCAGGGATGAGCTTGCTTGTCATGTGTCCCAACAGGTGCACCTTCTTCAGAACCAGAGAACCCTCCTTGAATGGTTTGTAACAGGATGACCTTCAACCCATAGGTCTCTCGTTGCTGCTGAAAGCAATGTGATACTGACGATGTCGTGAGCACCCTTTAGTATATTCTCAGCTGGAGTCCAACCCATCTCAATGTGGTGGGAATGGTTGTGAACTCTTTTAGACAATTGTTGGTCCCATTTCCATGATGTCCATGAAATACCCTTGGTAGTTCACCCATAGTACGATATGCTCGTTTTACTGTGCTATTACTAGAAGATTTATACAGTTTTTTCACTTGTGTAATAGTTTACTGCTCCAACAACTAAATTTATAGGAAATTAATTCAGGACCGTTATCAGTTAATATCCGGACTGAGACAAACTGAATAACTAGGAAAACTGCGTTCTTATTCCCTACGGGTACCACCGTCACCCACTTAGAATAATGGTCGACTACCATCAGAGACCCAATAAAACCAGTATGGTTGTAGGAAGAATTAACAAGATCCACAGCGACCAATTTAAAAGATGTGGTTACTATTTTTAAGGTTGGCAACAACCTCCCTTGAGACCTTACAGGCTGGCATTCCTTACCCATTTGGCACATTCTTGATGGCACTATTCAAGGATTTGTGTCAAACAAGTTGACGGAGCATAGCAGTAATTTTTCCTTTCCCCAGTGAGCATTTTGCAGGTGTCTTATCAGGTCTATGAGGACATTTCATCATTAGAATGGTTTAAGATTATGATCATAAACTATAGGTACAATAATTTAGCAATCTCAATTCAAGTTATTGCTTTATCCTTCAGAACTGACGTTTGAGAAGTAATTGTATAAAATGGTATTTTGTACGTTATATAAATTACATAACCTTTACTATGAATAATGTAAAGGAATAATGAACAGCAGTTATGGCACTGTGTTTGTATATATCTTTAGTAGTTCAGATACTTATTTTATTAGCCTTTATTGGGAAATTCCTTTTCTTAACTTTAAATAATTGTCAAAACAAGATGAATAAATCAATATAAAGATTAAAAGTTAGGCCCTTCTTGGAAGCCTACTTTGGGCATTAAGGAATGGGACTCTGCTCCATTGGTTACTTCCAACTATCTACTTCATGGTTTATTGACTTTTTTTATTTAAAAAGCCTTGGAAAGAAAATTTTGAGAGGAAATTTTCATAGCATTTCAATTTTTATATGTATTTTATCAATGTGTAGAAGATACTTTGAATTGTGACTCGTATGAAGGATTTTCATATTTTAAAAATAATTTTCTAGATTGTAAGCTTTTAAATTCTCTAATTTTTCCATATTTGAATGACAAAAATTGGTCAGTAATAACAAAAAAGTAGATGCAATTTTACTCCGTAAGTTTCATATTTCGAGAAATCAGGCTTAAAAAACTATTTTGAGATCAATTGAATAGACTTTACAATGGACTTTCAAGTAAGGCTTTCAGCAGTAATTTTCCTCACCACGGGGGATCATATCCAAAATTAATACTTCCCAAATAAATATATACTGTACATGTACCAATTAAGCACACATCATGATTGGCTAACACACTATATTCTTGTATGTGCAAATTTACCCTTTTGACCTATTTAGTTATCGTCTCTGGCACTTTATGCATCTTTCAGCATAATCTAACTTAAGTGGTAAATATATAAATGACCAGACAAAGAAATAATTTAAGAATATACATGCAGCAAACATTTATTTATGAATATGGCATGACATATGAGAACTGATAATCGATTCCTCACAGAATCATAGAAAAAGGTGTTATTACTGTACATGGGATACTAAAATAATTAGCTTTCCCTAGAATTTTTCAAATTCATTATAAGTACCCAGGTCAGAAAAGGGTTATGTACTGGACTGGGCACATGCGCAAATATGCAAAAATTACTTTTAACCAATAAAAGAAACCGTTTTCATAAAAAAAAAAAGTAAAATGAAGTGTAGATGTTTACATTGCCAAAAATGTAATAATCGGTATTATCAAAATTCCAAGCTATAGGTCATGAGTCCCACTCTGAAGTGGGCTCTTAAATACCCAGAGTGAAATGGGACTGTGACAAAGATTTGGGCTTGTGACATCTATCTTTACTGTTGCAGCTTCCTATTAAAAGAATTATGCTGTACATGACGCTTAACCATAACAACTTCGTACTGAAAGAATTATGCTGTACATTACGCTTAACCAAAACTTTTTCTTTCTTTTCAGAAAACTATCTGACTTCTAAGGTAAAGAAGACCTAATGGTAGAGAGGGGATAATGCAAAGCTTTATTACCAAAAGGAGAGCCCCTTCCTTTTGTCCTGTACATAGTTTTGAATTATTTTGATCATGAGCATTCTCATACGGTTCACCTGTCACACTCCTCATTGATTTGTTGTTAGTAATGATCTGCAGTGAGACCATTTTAAGTTGGATTTTTATTTTGTATTTATGGTTATTTATTGGTGTGTATTTGTATATATACAGTGAATATGAATATTATGTATGTACTGTCAAGGAAATGTGGGTTTTAAGCTTTTGTATTTTAAATATTTGAAAATATAGTTGAAAATGAAAAAAAGTTGTTTTATTTACATCTTTTTCTCTTTAGACATTTTCAATGTTTTCTTGAGCCTAAAATGAATGATAATGCATTGTGGAAACATTTCATTTGTTATTTTCTTGTTTCCTCAAAATATTAACATTACTGATTTTCTGAACTCGCGTAATGCATTTTATTTACTAAACAGTAGTACAACACAGTACTGTTATATTAAAAATTTATGTTGAGAAGGGCGCAGTATATTTTTACCCGTACGTATGCAAGTTCTACTTTACACCGGTTCCCATTTCCTTTTTCTTTCCTTGCTGCTGCTGCTCTTAATTTCACTTCATAGTGTAACTAGTTGGCAGGTTTTCCATCTGTTGCACATGACACCATAATGGTCTTAGATCCCTACGAAGGGTTATATTACCATAATCCTTATATCCAATTCAATATTCAATTGTAAGAGTATCACTTCATGAGATTAGACCTCTTCTTTCTTTTGAGTAGAAATTCTTACTTTCCTAGGCCACTTTCATTTTCGATTTTTGTCACTTTTTTTCTTATGAGTGCTAGCTCTTTAATACTTTACAAATATTTAGATAAGTCTCTTTAATCTTCATGCATTTTTTAGGTGATTGATTGAAATACATGGGCCTTAATTAAACTTAGATAAGTTCTTAATTATTTACGTGTATACATGTACTGCAGTTAATGACAGTTTGAGGAATTTTTTCTCAATTATTGCATGGACAAAAGAAAGGTTGTTCCTACAGAAATGCAAACCCTCGTCATTTATAAGGGTTTACTCTGTTGCTGTTTTGCTACAATCAAAATTAAAGTCCTGTGGGTTTGGCAACATTGTATAGTTGCCTGTTCCTACTTACACTGGGTAGGCACGATGGAGCCTGCTGCTCAATCCTCGCTTTACTTTTAGTTATGAGATTCGGACGTACGCTACTCGACCGTTATCCACGCTGTGCTTTGTGACTTCTCTTTCAGCGATTGTGATAGAGTTCTTCACAAATATGTAAGAGGACCTGCCCCACCTCTGAAGGTCATCCTTTCTACACTTTCATGAGTTGGGCGAGGTAGATTCCCTTCTGCGTCTTCCTCCAAAGAGATAAAAAAGCAGAAAACTTGTCTTCACAGTCATTAATTCTCCCTGTCTGATCCTTCACTTAACAAATTTCAAGAGGCTCCTATAACAAATGATGACGGCCATTTGTTCCAGCCTGAATTTGACAATGTATTATCTCCCATTGTGCTCTCAGTGAAGCGGATAATACACCGATATGATCCTTAGCCTTCATCACTTGAGCAGCTAGAACAGAATTCTTTGTAGGGACTTAATTTCACCCGTTTTTGTGAATCCTAACAGGTCCCAATCACCACCAACGTGTGCCAAGCTCGGAGGAACAATTATTTATTCCAGCTATAGGAGTGCTAAGATATTTTTCCTTGATAGTTCAGAAGGTTTATCCAAATTAGACCAATCGTCTCCTCAAGGTATGCCAACACAGGCATCACATCATTCAGCAAACAGGCAGTATGCATCTTCTTGGACACCTACCATGAGTTTGGAAGAACTGTACTATTCATTGGTAAGGTCTCGTAGCAACTCAGGCCTTCCCGTAACTCCAAAAGGCCCTAAAGGTAAGTTCTCCCAAGAAGGGAGCAGCTAACTTCTCTCCGAGAAAAGTATAGATTCTTCCGGATACCACACAGGGACCCAGTGTCATCTTCCCTTAAAAAGGAAAGCATTTTTTCCTAGATCTCAAAATTAACAACATGGTTAATCCTACCAACCTGGTGTGAGTGCGAAACTCTCCCTGCATCCGCAAATAAACAAACAAACCGTGTTTGCTTCTGAAAATGGGTACAGATAAGGCGCTTTCTGACTGTGGTGCAAAACAGAAATGCGCAGCACCTGAACGATCTTCCACAAGCACACCCCTCATAGTCGGTGCATAAGCCGAACACGCCGCTAACAATATGCTCCCACAGGCAGGATATGCTTCCACTATTTTACGAATATCGACAACACTGTCGGGTGTGTATGAAAAACTCGCCATTGTCTAGGTTGATGCATACCGTTTACAGGTTCAGCAATAGATGAGAATGCTAGATCTACATCTAGACAAAATCCTTAAAGATTTCTTAGGTTTACAGGTAAGACTGCTACACCAGTATGAGAGAAAAAGGAACACAAACATATCTGCCACTTCCTCGAGAGCAGCCATCCCTTATTAAGACTAGAGGAACAGACTCCATACCATATTACTCTCCTCAAGAAAACAGAATCTCTGTGGAGCATGCCAAAAATCGAGACATCACTACAGTATGCGAGGTCAGAGAGGGAGACTAAGCTTTCTCTCCCATCTCTATCTTATGAACCAGTCTCTCCTGCTCATAGTAATAGTTATTACAGCCATTGTATCCCCATATTTCCTACACATGCTTCAGGAGTGAAAGGAATGACATACAAAAGAGGGTTAAAAACCCCAAGACTTCCAAACCAGGAAATCGACCCACCAGGATCTAGATCTATAGTCAGTTTTCCAAACCCTTCAGCATTGATTATCATTGAGTAATCCCCAGAACAAGTGGTCGAAGCAGCAGCAGAAGCAACAAGTGTCGCTCCCTTACAGGTAGACGGTGGAACCAGGAGAGGCATCTCATTTCCTTAAAATAATGACCCTCATTCCTCATATCGCCAGACCTGGCAAACCGCCTTGTGGCCAGGTCACGGGAGGGCATTACAGTAATTAAGGGTTTTTCCCTGAACCCCAGAACTCTCAACATAAGGTTAATGTCCCCTTTTAAAACCAGGCTAGGACACCATGGATCACAAAGAGATTTCTAGCATGGAGAACTCCTTGAGATAGCGTCAATCATCAAGAATACCGCCTCCTCCCCTTGTCTCGACAAATGAAGTTCTATATGCACATGAAGGTGCCACAAGGACGACCTTCAAGTCCATTACAGATTTGCACAAACATAGGTTTAATACTCATTCTGAGAAAGCACAGAGGTCAATAACGGACGACGGTTTGTCGTGGCAACCAACAGCTAAGTGGCAGCGTATACGTTAGTATCTCACCAAAGCAATGGTGGTACGTGGCGTAACCATACAATATTGCCATACCTATAAGAATTCTATCTGGTCGTACAATAGTGCGCCAGAGCTTATTCAATTAAATGACGAGGATTTGTATCCGCGTAGGTACAAACTTTTCTTTTTGCACAAGCATGGACATTAAATTTATAATAAGTATTTCAGAACATCTTTAACAAGGTACTTGTAACCTAACACTTTCTCAGTGTCATTATTATGAGTAACAAATATTCCATCTTCTGCATAAGAAATTGCAACTCTACGTCATTAGAGTTCCAAGTACACAACAACCTTCTGTATAATTATCGAGATATTCCACTGAATTACTCGTCAATTAAATTTTCAACATAAAAGTTAGACCCAAACAGTTGAGATCACATATGTTAAAAAAATTACTTGCATGATACTTTGTCATAGTTTAAAATGAAAGGACTTTTATAACATCTGAGAAGGATCGACTTGTATCTATAGGCAACTAGCTCGTCACCTTCTTTCATAAAAGAAAACAAATTCTTATCCTCCTCTTTTGCGAGCATTAAAAAGCCTCTTCGATAACACTAAACATGACAATACTGTTAAATCTTAGGTAAAGGGACAATTGTACAATGTCACCCATTAAATATATTCCTGCAAAATCAACTTATTCGAAGAAGGCTAATTATCACTCTTGAGTGAATAACTGAACATAGCACATACTTTAGTAGTAGTAGTAGGCCTATTTGGCTCTACCTTAATAACTGGCCTGTGTGGAATCCCAATATACTTGTCAAAATCTTCAAGCTTGACTTTTATCCTTTCAATAATCCCATGTTCTAACTGTTTTGAAAAATTTTTGATAAATATGATATTTTAATTATAAAATAAATTTTTGAATATACTTACCCGTGAATATATAATAGCTGCTACTCAGCGGCTCGACAGAAAACACACTCAAAAACTCGCGAGCGATCGCTATGAAGGTTGCGGGTGTGACCACCAGCGCCAACTATCGGCCAGATACCACTCTTGCATGTAAACAAACCCTTCAATTCTTCTCGTCCCGCTGCGTCTCTATTGGGGAGGAAGGGAGGGCCTTTAATTTATATATTCACCGGGTAAGTATATTCAAAAATTTATTTTATAATTAAAATATAATTTTTAAATATTTAACTTAGCCGGTGAATATATAATAGCTGATTCACACCCAAGGCGGTGGGTAGAGACCAGAGTTAATTAAGTTTACAGCGTATAAGCTAAGAGTTTTTGACAGTTATCAATATAACAAAACCAAAATATATAGGTACCTGGTAAGGAAGTTGACTTAGACGATTACTCTGCCTTGTAAGTCTGTCTTCCTCACGAAGCCCAGCGATCCTCTTAGGATGCTGAAAGACTCCCAGGAGCTGAAGTATAAAGGGTTGCAACCCATACTAACAGGACCTCATCAAACCCCTAATCTGGGCGCTCTCAAGAAATGACTTTGACCACCCGCCAAATCAACAAGGATGCGAAAGGCTTCTTAGCCTTCCGTACATCCCAAAAAACATTTCAAGAGACAGATTAAAAAGGATATTGGAATTAGGGTAATGTAGTGGTAGAACCCTCACCCACTACTGCACTCGCTGCAACGAATGGACCCAGTGTGTAGCAGTCCTTGTAAAGAGTCTGGACATCTTTTAAGTAAAATGACGCGAACACTGACTTGCTTCTCCAAAAAGTCGCGTCCATAATACTTTGCAGAGATTTATTTTGCTTGAAGGCCACGGAGATTGCTATAGTTCTAACTTCGTGCGTCTTAACCTTAAGCAACCATCGGTCTTTCTCATTCAAGTGAGAATGAGCTTCTCGTATTAAAAAATCTGATAAAATATGACAAAGCATTCTTTGACATAAGCAATGATGGTTTCTCAACTGAGCACCATAATGCCTCAGATTTACCTCGTAATGACTTAGTACGAGCTAAATAGAACTTAAGAGCTCTAACAGGACATAATACTCTTTCCAGTTCGTTGCCTACGATCTCTGATAAGCAAGGAATATCAAAAGATTTAGGCCAAGGACGAGAAGGCAGTTCATTTTTTGGCCAGGAAACCAAGTTGAAGTGAACAAGTGGCTTTTTCTGTAGAAAAAACCGATGTTCTTACTGAAGGCATGAAGTTCACTGACCCTTTTAGCCGAAGCCAAGCACACTAGGAAAAGTGTCTTGAGGGTGAGATCCTTCAGGGAGGCTGAATGTAATGGCTCAAACCTGTCTGACATGAGGAACCTTATGACCACGTCTAAGTTCCATCCAGGAGTTGCCAAACGACGTTCCTTAGAGGTCTCGAAAGACTTAAGGAGATCTTGGAGATCTTTATTGTTGGAAAGATCTAAGCCTCTATGTCGAAAGACCGAAGCCAACATGCTCCTGTAGCCCTTAATCGTGGGAGCTGAAAGGGAGCGAACCTTTCTCAGATGTAAAAGAAAATCTGCGATTTGAGCTACAGAGGTACTGGACGAGGACACAGATGCTGACTTGCACCAGTCTCAAAGGACTTCCCACTTCGACTGGTATACTCTAATGGTAGAAGCTCTCCTCGCTCTTGCAATCGCACTGGCTGCCTCCTTCGAAAAGCCTCGAGTTCTTGAGAGTCTTTCGATAGTCTGAAGGAAGTCAGATGAAGAGCGGGGAGGCTTTGATGGACATTCTTTACGTGGGGCTGACGTAACAGATCTACCCTTAGAGGAAGACTTCTTGGAAAGTCTACCAGCCATTGAAGTACCTCGGTGAACCACTCTCGCGGGCCAGAGGGTAGCAACCAACGTCAACCTTGTCCTTTCGTGAGAGGCGAACTTCTGCAGTACCTTGTTGACTATCTTGAATGGTGAGAATGCATATAAGTCCAGAAGAGACCAATCCAGTAGAAACGCGTTTATGTGGATTGCTTCTGTATCTAGGACTGGAGAGCAATAGATTGGTAACCTTTTGGTCAACGAGGAGGCAAAGAGGTCTATGGTGGGTTGACCCCAAGTAGCCCAAAGACTCTTGCCCACGTCCTTGTGGAGGGTCCATTCCGTGTGTATCACCTGACCCCTCCGACTGAGACAGTCTGCCAAGACGTTCAAGTCCCCCTGGATGAATCTCGTCAACAGGGAGATGCCTCGATTTCTTGACCATAAGAGAAGGTCCCTTGCGATCTCGAGCAGCGTGAAGGAGTGTGTGCCTCCTTGCTTGGAGATGTACGCCAAAGTTGTGGTGTTGTCTGAGTTGACCTCTACCACTTAGTTTCGAAGAAGCTTTCGAATATCATCAAGGCCAAGTGGACTGCTAATAGCTCCTTGCCGTTGATGTGCATGCTCTTCTGACTTGAGGTCCACAGACCCGAGCATTCCCGACCGTCCAGGGTCGCACCCCAACCCAAATCCGACGCGTCTGAGAACACCACGTGGTTTGGGTTCTTGACTGCTAGGGATAGTCCCTCTCTCAGACTGATATTGCCGTCCCACCATTTCAGGCATGCCTTTACTGGTTCGGAGACTGGGAATGATACCGTCTCTAACGTCTTGTCCTAGTTCCAGTGAGAAGCTAGATGGAACCGGAGAGGCAGAAGGTGTAGTCTCCCTAGTGAAACAAACTGCTCCAGGGATGAGAGAGTCTCTACGAGACTGTTCCAACTCCTGACTGAACAAACGTTTTCTTTTCAGCATTAGTTGGACTTCGAGCAGGGCTTGTTCTATTCGGTGGCAGACGGAAAAGCCCGAAAAAAAACTGGACTGCGAATCTCCATCCCCAAATATAGAATAATCTGGGATGGGATCAGTTGGGACTTTTAGGTTGACCAAAAGTCCCAACTCCCTGGCCAGACTCAACGTCCAATGTAGATCCTGCAGACAGCGAAGACCTGGACGATGCTCTGAGAAGCCAGTCGTCCAAGTACAGGGAGGCTCGGATCCCCGAAAGATGGAGGGATTTTGCCACATTCCTCATGAGCCTCGTAAACCCGAGAGGAGCAGGACTGAGGCCAAAGCACAGGGCTCGAAACTGGTACCCCACATTCCTGTAAACAAACCTCAGAAACGGTTGGGAATCCGGGTGTATAGGAATGTGGAAGTATGCCTCCTGAATGTCGAGAGAGACCATCCAGTCGCCTTCCATAAATGCTGTCAAGACAGCCTGGTAGACTTCATCGTGAAGTTTGTCTTGACAATGAACACATTGAGCGCACTTGCCTCTTACGTACTCCTGCAGTGAACATGGCTGCCAGATCATTGGAGCCATCCCTGAGGGACTTGTTCCTGCAGAGAACGTGGCTGTCAGATCATAGGAGCCATCCCTGAAAGCCTTGTTTATGCATGACATAATTGTACAGCAAAACTTCAAACGCTCGAAAATAGCTCTGAAGTCGACCATAAAATCTTGGAGCGTCTCATGGCCAGGCGCCAGGGAGAGTCTATGAGGTTTGAGAAGTCTATCTGAGCAGAGGCAGGAACGCCCAAGCCGAGAACTTCTCTCGTGTCATATCAGACTCTCGCTCTATAAGCCAGCTTAAAAGTAGGGAAAGCAAAGGCTCTCTCCCCCAAACTCCTCCTGGTGACAAACCAGTCGCCTAGCAAACGTAAAACTCTCTTAGAAAAGCGAGAGAGCACTAGCTTATAAAACAACGGCTTCGAAGTAGCTAGGCCTAGTGTAAACTCTGACGTTTAGGCAAACGAGAAGCAGCAGTTACAAAAAGATCCGGACAAAGATCCTTAAAAATCAGTATGATTTATTTAAAGTCCATAGAGGGCTAAGCAGCTTTAGGCTCCTCTCCGTCTGACAGAGTCCTCAAGGGAATATCAGTAGGAGGGGGAACAGCAACTTCCTCATCTGAAGGAACCTTGTCCGACAATAGCCGAGTCTCAAGCAAGGGAGAGACCTACCGTGGTGGCAATGCTTTACAAGCAGAGTCCACACGCACTGGTGCATTAGTAGCGGACCAGGACGCAACGTCATGTAACTGCTTGACAGTCTGTGAACTGTCAACAACAACAGGTGCGTGAGGACGCACAGCGTCCACTCGAGACTGCTTTGACCGCCTAGTCTGAGCAGTCAAAACAACTCTAGAATGCGGAGGTTGACGCTCAGCGTCAAAACAAGTCAACTCCGATGGTTGGCTAACGTCCTGAACGTCAACAGGAGCATCAGCAAGTGGCCTAACGTCCAAATGCAGCTGAAAATCCACACGAGACCGCATCGAGTGTGGTTCTAAACAACCTGACTGACGCGACTTGGCTACGCCAACGTCAACAGGACGCACAAAGGAACGTTTGGGTGGCCGAAGGCCAGGATCTCGATGAGATAAACGGCTAGGCTCAATGGACTTATCGGCAGAATAGTCTTCCATAAGGGAGGCAAGCTTATTCTGCATGTCTTGCCGTACAACCCATTTAGGATCAACGGGAATGGTTGCGGTAAGAGACGAGGGTAACGTCTGTGACTGCAAAACCTTGCCTACAAAAAGACTCTCGGAGTCTGTGTTACGCTTTTGTTTAGGCGGCGAGCAGTCTTCCGATGACTGCATAGGGTCAGAGCTGTCCTAATAGTTAAAACCAGGACGCTGGACCTGTCCTGAAAGGACTGACTTTCGCTTAAAGGGCCTCGAAACCTTGTTCCACGGTTTCTTATGCGAAAAGCCTTCGGATGACGAGGAGAAAATCGTCTCTCTCGCCTTATGGTAGGGGTGATCTTGGTAAGATACGCCTGATACCATAGAGGGAACGTCTGTTCGCTGATCAAGGCCTCTCGAACCCATAAGTCGTACGACATTACTTCTCCCCTGGGCTTGGGAGCTTGCAAGAGGTCCCGGACTAGGCGAACGACAGGCACGAACAGACGAACCCTCGGTCGAAACACTGATAACACTTTGCGCAATATCACTTTATCACTACGATTTTCTGTTTTGCACTTATTTCACTGAAATCGAAATTTTTAACAATTCACATTAGGTATGAATAAAACTGATTTCTACCTGAAGCACGCAATTCAACCCTCATCAAAAGGTTATAATTGCGAAATCAGTCGTATAATGTAAGCACATTAATACCAGCAAAAAAACAGTAAACATATTTTAAGATAAAAAGATCAGTGGCTGGGGAAGAGACTAAACACTAGTTCATTCAAAACTACGTTTTCAATCTCTCACCGTACAGTGCCTTGGGACGAGAATAAAAAACTAAAAAAGTTTTATCTTTTCTCCCCGTACAGAGACTAGGGACGAGAGTAACTCGAGAACAACGTTACTCGCTTGGGACGAGATAAAGATCGGAACGTTCTCTCTCCTCTCTCTCCCTCCGTCTCTATCTCTCTCTCTCTCTCTCTCTTGATTTCGCACCGAAGAGAAGAGCCCACTTACGTTTCGTCAAAAAACAGGTTATTTGACCAAAGGAAAAAACTGAAAGGTTTTTCAATTAAAAAGTTCCTTTAAAATAGAATTTAAAACATTTAAGCTTTGAAAGAAGAATGAACAAAACGTCAGAATCGATTTACTCTTTCTGCAAAGTGAAACCGTGATACTCTCTCTCTATCGTAACGATAGAGCGCAAACTGCGTAGCATAAATAAACTAAACGTTAGTTCATCTTTGAAACAGTACGAAGACTAATCAAAGAAAATCTTTCATAAAATATCTACTAAAAAATATTCATTTAATAAGTTTTAAATCATTAGCTCTGTAAAAGTTATTTACGATTGAAAGGGCTCAACGTTGTTTAACTTCGGTTTCCAAGTTAGGACCGCCTACTCTCAGGAAAGGTTGCATATAAACAAATCATTAAAATTTATCTTGATGTTTATTATAAATGGAAAGCTAATCGAAGAGGCCTAATAAAGGCGGGTGAGATATAAAATATATAGAGGAAAATCTATAATTAATTTATAACGTGATAAGATAATTGCTAAAAGCCTAAACACACTTCCGTACTAAGGGAAGGGTCGGCCATTTAAAAGTCAAGGAAAGTCCAAAAAACAATCCAAAGTCATCAAAAATTAAATCTATCCAAAAACGAGTTCAAGATTTAAGTTGAAGATAAAACACCTGTACTGCGAAAGCTCAAACCAAAATGAAGTACTTCACCAAATATGTTGAGAAAACTCCAGGTTCTACAGCGAGTAATGATACGTCTTGTCGTCAAGGTCGACAGAGAAGAATTGAAGGGTTTGTTTACATGCAAGAGTGGTATCTGGCCGATAGTTGGCGCTGGTGGTCACACCCGCAACCTTCATAGCGATCGCTCGCGAGTTTTTGAGTGTGTTTTCTGTCGAGCCGCCGAGTAGCAGCTATTATATATTCACCGGCTAAGTTAAATATTTAAAAATCTAAAATTTCTGACTTCTCCAAAGTACTAACCACCTTAATTAATACAGATAAGGCAACTTCATAATTGGAAGGCACTTGCTCTACCAAATCCTCATTCCAAGAAAAATTCATGTAATATTTCTGAAGATTCCCTTCTTAAAATCTTCCACCATCAGATCCACTTGTGAATGCTACCCTGGTTCTAACATACAGCTTACAGAGTCAAGACTGAATATCTTTTCCAATCTTTGTTCAACATCAATATCAGGGACATCATTCTCTAACTAATCTATAGCTTCAGCAAAATTAAAATTTAGCTGATACAGGATCCAATTCAGGAACAAACCAATTACTACACAAGAAATGAATAGCTTTTTTCAAAGGGTACAATACCAGAGGGGCCCTTCCATGCCAAGCCATGGTTAAACGATACTAACCAAATTTCAGGGAAAACCTGTCTTGCCTCCACTCCTATCAACCCTGGAATTTCAATTTCCCTGCTATTCTTTGCCACATAAGGTTCAGCTATAAATTTACCAGACGAAAGCAAATTACTCCAAGCAACATCCAACTGCGAAATGAAAAACCTTAAGTTAAAGTCTGCAGAAGCAATAACAGAAATGGTAACTTCCTACCACCTGGGATTGCCTTAGTCAATGTAGTTGCTTAAAAAGGTCTCTCTGATGAACCAAGAAATGAATGGAGATCAAAGTAGAACTATAGTCCATTTCTTTTATCGAGGCAGATTTGCACCGACTCGCAGCGGTGCCCTTTTAGCTCGGAAAAGTTTCTTGATCGTTGATTGGTTAGAATTATCTCGTCCAACCAATCAACGATCAGGAAACTTTTCCGAGCTAAAAGGGCACCGCTGCGAGTCCGTGCAAATCTGCATCGCTAAAAGAAATTGACTAGTACTCCACCTCAAATCCTGTACAAATTCTTCATCTAAATAACTCCTACGACTTCCTATCAATCAATATCTCACTGTAGGAGAAACCTTATTACCATAAAAGGTCAGTGACAAAATTGGCAACAACAATGGCTGAAAAGATTGTGCATTTTGCACATTGATACAAATATTGAGAGAAATTACATTATTATAAACAGGACAAGTCAACCCTTCAAGTGAAAATAAGGAAACTCATCTAATCGAGCTTACCAGGACATTTCTCTGAAGTGTGTTTGGCACTGGAGTAAAAACTACACAGTCTTAACTCCTTGCACCCCTTCTTGCATGATCCACAAGTCTTGAATGAAGTACAGTTAAGACATATGTCTAAAAACATTACACAACTGATTACTAGGCTACACTTATATTCTACAGAATTACTAAAATTCTCCAAAGTTAAAGCAGATTTCATTGCCCTTAAACTTGCAGAAGATTGAAACTACTCCATTATTATTATTATTATTATTATTATTAAATGCTAAGCTACAACCCTAGTTGAAAGAGTAGGATGCTATAAGCCCAGGGGCCCCAACAGGAAAAATAGCTCAGTGAGGAAAGGAAACCAGAAAAAATTAAATATTTTAATAGTAACATCGAAATAAAAATTTCCTATATAAACAATAAAAACAGAGGAAGAGAAACTAGATAGAACATTGTGCCCGAGTGTATCCTCAAGCAAGAGAAAGAAATCTAACCCAAGACAGTGGAAGACCAAGGTACAGAGGCACTACCCAAGACTAAAGAACAACGGTTTATTTTGCAGTGTCCTTCTCCTAGAAGAGCTGCTTACCATAGCTAAAGAGTCTCTTCTACCATTACCAAGAGGAAAATAGCCACTCAACAATTTCATTGCCATTAGTTACCCCCTTGGGTGAAGAAGAATTGTTTGGTAATCTCAGTGTTGTCAGGTGTAAAAGGACAGAGAAGAATCTGTAAAGAATAGGCCAGATTATTCGGTGTCTGTGTAGGCAAAGGAAAAGAACCGTAAACAGAGAGAAGGATCCAATATAGTACTGTCTGGCCAGTCAAAGGACCCCCAACTCTCTAGTGGTAGTATCTCAACGGGCAGCTGGTACCCTGGCCAACCTACTAATAAAGGCTTAATCTCCAACTGAAGGATAATTACTATCCACTTTATGAAAAAGTTTCCTTTAAATTGAAAGCGGTAACTGCGAAAATAATGTGACTATGAAGCATATACCCTGCTGAGCCCTTTTTAAAGTAGGTCCACATCATCCAACTTCAGTGAATGGCATTTAATAATTTAACTTGTTACTCTCATGAACCACTGAATGACAGCCAATAACATAACTTGTTAACTCTCACAAAAGAAGGGTCGTACTTTGGTGTATTACTTAACAGCAATTTTAAAGTCCTACATCATTCAAAATCAAGAAACTCTTACTTTACCACCTTTATGGCAACATCACACTTCTCATCAAAAATGGAATGAAGAGGTAGCCTATTAGCCTAAGCAAACTACGTAGATCAGTGGTTCCCAACCTTTTAAACATGGTGACCCATTTAAGAACAAGCAATCAAGAAGCGACCCCAATCCTTAAAATATCTTATATACACATTCATTTTTTTTCTTTTTTTCTTTTTTTTTTTTTTACAGTAAACTGCTATATTGCGATTATTGAATAATACATTACCTATTCGTAAAGTAACTATACATTCCGTAAATTCATGATTAATTTCAAATTTATTCATAAGAAACTCCAAAGCCGCTACAAAAATTAATTGTAAAAGAATTCAAAATTATTAGAACACAAATTTCCCACGTTATGTAAAGCGGTGTTTCTGAACCGACGTTAATGAGACGGCTGGTATTGCAGCTTTTTAGCTAGCAATTCTATCCTGGCGTCCGTTGTCATCTTCCACATTTAATTGATTTCGGCATTTGTTTTTAAGGATGAAAAGTTGGGAGAAGGCTGCTTTGCATAACTAAGTTTTTGGAAACGGTAATAAATTCCTTATTGCGATTTTTTATATTACTGGGAATTTTTGGAAACTTTTTGCCCAAAATATTTGTAGTTGCAGTTCACCAAACCAGGATTTAGCTTCAAAATAGTTTTTTTTAAGTCGAACTCTTCTTCTGCTGCTTCAGGGACCTCAGATACACTGGCATTGAAAGGGTTGATTGTAAGGGAGGAAGATTTGTAATATTCATCATGAAAGTAACTTCTTATTTGAACAGTAAGATTTTTCAAATGCTCTTGTATCAAGCTATATAAGTCATCGATTTCATTTGCCGCTTTTTCAACAAATTGGGCAAGTGATGGGTACAGCACATGCATAATTCCTTTAGGTTAATTTTGGTGATCCAGAGTTCCAATTTCATTTTAAAAGACAATATCTTTTCAGACAAAGATGTAATCGTGCTTTCCTTACCCTGTAATACTATTAAATATCTCAGAAATGTTGACCAGGTATGACAATTTGCACAACGTAAATTCATCCGTAAACAACGATTCATATTCACTTGCATTTTGAGAAGCGAGAAATACTTTCAGCTCTCTTCTCAAATCAAGAAATCTTTTCAGCGCCTTTCAAAAGCCACCTTACCTCTGTGTGAAACAGTAGTGCTTCATGGTTGAACTCATCTCCACATAAAACTTTTAAGAGCCGTGTTGCAAGTGACCTTGATTTAACGACATTTACTGCTTTAATCACTAGGTTAAGCACTTCTTTGAATGGTTCTGGTAACGTCTTGTAGCTAATACTTGTCGATGAACCATGCAGCGAGTCCCAATTACTTCTGGAGTCACTTATTTAACTAACAAATGAAGCCAGACTTACAGCTGAGCATCGTAGGTGCCCCGCAAAATTTCTCCCATTCGATCGAACCTTCTTAGAAGAAATCATCAAATAAATAAAAAAATATCAGCAGCAGTAGTTGAAGTTTGCAGAGGCTTACAAAGCAAGAAATCTTTATTTTTTTTTTCATTTTTACAATACCGAACATACACAAGAAGTTGTGAAAAGTTTGTTGCATCAGTAGTTTCATCAAGCTGTTACATTGTTTCATAGTACGATGAAAACATGGATTGATAAAGGGAACATTTTCTCCCAAATCATGACAGTATGATCCTAAGAACCACTCTCGGTACTCCAAGATAAGTATTATAATGAGTTTTAGGTGTCCGTAAGGTCAAAGAACCGAGTGAGCGAAAGATTGTTGGAGTCTAACCTACACATGAGCCAACCCATTCAGCAATTTAACCATTGATGTAATGCCCTTGCAGGAACGATATGAGATCAGAAAGTATTGAATTCAAATTGTTTCAACATTCAGAAAATTAGATTCTTTGGTATGGTACCTATTGTGCAAACATGCAGCATATTCTAAGATTTTAGTGGTCTAATATACCAATAACTGTTGCTGTTGTGTTACTCCCCTTGTCAAGAATTTATTTAACTGTCTTAACATGTTTTTTTCACCTTGTTTTTTATAATGTTTCTATTCAGCTCAAAATCGATTGGGGACCCCAGGGCAATGGTGTAGCGACCCCATTTGGGGTCGCGACCCACGTTGAGAACCACTGACGTAGATAAACAGCTCTGTAAATAATTAGGCCTGCCAGAATCCCTTAACTGACAACATGTGTCAATAGAAGTATTGAACTGAGGCCTAAAATTCTTAAATTAAAATTTATCGACACTCTGCCCACTAAAAATACTACACTCAAGTTGTAGCAACTTGACCGCAGACTGATTATTGTCCGAAGGCTTATTTTTACCATTCACTAGCTTGGCTATGCAGCTAACTTGTCATTAACACTACCAACATATTCAACCTGACTAGTCTCTCTAACCCTAATGGGGTCCTCAACTTCCAGGTCATGGAGTTTAAAAAACCCTCCAGTACTTCAACAATGATGGCCTCTATCTTGTCCAAATAGTCTTTAATTGTATTCTGCTAATGTTTAAATAGTTCCATGGTCAAGTTATCCTTCCAAACACTAAGCTTATCTAATTAACTGACTCAAGATTTGAAATCCGTACGTTGCCTTGCTAATACCTAATTCTCTTTCAATAGACATCTACAAAGACAAGTTTGACCTGTAAAACCTTCAACTTGCTCAATGTAAAGTATTTAATGCCATTTGCAATAATGTTATTACAACTTGTAACTTCAAGGGAAGACTATGAAACCATAACCCCATGAAATGTACAAAAAAGTGAATAACAGATGCAATTACTGACTACCATAAATTCTAAATACTAAAGCCTGACAAGATAAAAAGATATGCAAGAAATATTCACAATTATCAACTAATGATTGCTTAAGGCTAATCATATTTACTTAATAAGATGCCTCACTATACTGTCTTATTCTAACAAGGACTGTCAACAATCATTTACAGTCTTGGCTTGAATATAATACATGAAAAATTTAAAAAAGGCAAAGACCAAACTACACACTAGGCATTACAGCAAACGGTTACACCAAAGCCAGGATACAATAATTATACCTAACATGAGCCAACATACCGTAAAAAAACATCAAAATTAAATATGCCAAGAGCAATAACTTCTGTAAGTTAAGGGTTACCAACTGTTAAGAAAACCTAAAACCTTAATTGAACCATAACATGACACATTCGTCCTTCCACACACAAATACAATGGACATAAAATTGTACCTTATCAAAATACTCTGAAGCTACTTTAGGTTAGGTTATGACAATTAAGGTTAGGTTATTTCAATGATTATAGTAAAATATACGGCGCTCGCCTGGACACTTTTAAATACGTTCATATAATACTGATTTACAGTAACAAATGAAAGTTAAGCTGACCCACAAAATTAGGTGATAACCAGAGATAAGCTAACACTGGGGACATGTACAGTAGCTCAGCCCACAATCAATTCCCATTAGCCTAATGTATAGGCTATACAAGACCCGCTTACAGAGAGCAACTTACTTAATGTACTGAACAAACGTCAATCGCTGTGACATACGAAATCAGAAGGGCTTTGCTTACTCAAGCACTGTATTATCCATCAAATGGCTCTTCGGGGTCCAGAACAAGAACTACAAAACGCAAGTTATGTAACTTCGATTTCGATTAGTGTCGAGAGCTTGTGACGACCAGTAGTGGAAATTTGGTAAAGTTTTACAAGTCTACAGGATATCATTTCGAACAGAAAATGTATGTTTTCCTGTAGCAAACAACGGGATTTAACCGAATATGACCTAACGGACCCTTTTCTATAGAAAAAGTTTTTTTTTTTTTTAGGTTACATAACCGCGTAATAAACTACAATAATACCGGAAATTTAACCCAAACTTGAGCTAAAGGACCATACACAGTATTAAAAGTTCCTTCGTATCTGAAAATTGCAATTATTTTAACTAATAGAAAAAGTAAAATGAACCACCGTCACTTACCATACAGTTAGGAGTCCCAAAAGGGTAGGTCCCTTCAAGAAGCTGTCTTCGTGGAAAGTAGTTTTTTTTCCTAGGTTACATTGCCCTGTAATACTGTACAATAATACCTTATTATTTTGCTGAATAGAGCGACAGTGACTTTCTTAAATATGTCGGATCTTCAGGATTTTTTTCTATGTATATAGGGATCTTCAGTTCTCCATTAAGTGTCTTTCAAGTTGATGTTTACAAGCGACTGAGTTGTCACATTTCCTTCTGTCAGTCAGTGTTGCCAGATGGGTTAGTCTAAAATTCCCCAAAACGTGATAAAAACACCCCTTCAAAACCACAAAAATCCCCATTTCCAAACATATATTTTCTTCTGATTATGTAAGATTTGCTAAAACAGAAATTACTCACTACACTTCCTATAAGTGCAAGGAAACTAATAGCAACAATATATAGGGTTACTCATTTTTGTTTCTTCTTCATAGGAATTTGTACAGAATATCTCCATCAGACACCAAAAATTCCCACATCTAGCGATGAATTCCCGTACCTGGCAACACTGTAATCAGTAGCAAGGATGCTGAAGGGAAGACCGGAAAGCTCTCTACATAAAAGAGAACAAACCCAGTGCTTTATCAGCGCCACCTATTGCTAACGCACCCAACTAGTTTTCTAACTAAAAACATTCTACAGGATTCCGTATTTCTTTGGCTTCAAATAACAGTACACAAATAATGGATCTACTAAATTCATCTTGTAATTTCCTTTATATCTGTATTAAATCCCATTGATCATTAGGGTACCTGTATTCTCCCGGTCTTTGGTTAAAAATAGAAAAAACTGTGTTCCATCGGAGTAAAATTAATTTAGTATCAGGTAATAGGCCATTGGCAAGAGTTTCAGTGAAAGGTGGGAGTTTTGAATGAATAAGAATTACTAAAATAATTATGAAATACAAAGACAAAACATTAAATTTCAAAATGAGTCATCTCAATTGTTACCATATAGCAATATAATTTCATGTGTTCCTAAGGACATTGTTCTTTGCCATTTTTATATCATGGTTTTGGCCTTGAAAACGTGCTTCTCGTTAATGCAGATGATGCTACTCTCTTTGTATTGATACCATTACATACATAGCGAGCTTGCTGTCTACCCTGAGGAAATATTTGAATTCTTTTATCATAGCTCAAGACTATGTGTGCAATTGACAGTTAGGTTTGCTTAAAAGCAAATGAGTGCTACAGACTAAGCCGCCACTCCAACACCTGTCCTATTTGCTAGGAGGAAGGACGCTGGTGACTGGTACAACACATGAATGTTATTATTATTATTAATATTATTATTATTATTATTACTAGCCATGCTACAAACCTAGTTGGAAAAGCAAGATACTATAAGCCCAAGGGCTTCAACAGGGAAAAATAGCCCAGTGAGGAAAGAAAATAAGTAAACGATAAAAGAAGTGATGAACAATTAAAATAAAATATTTTAAAAACACTAGCAACATTAAAACACAAAATCTAGGTTATTGAATCTGTAGGAATTGAGGAGGACTTGGGAGGAACCTGTTAGGGGGGAAAAGGTTGTGAGGGAGAATCAGATGGCGAGATCAGGTGAAGGATGATATGGAGAGAAGAGGTTTGGTAGAGGAGGCTGCCCTGTCAGAAGGCACTGGAGAGGTCGCATCAGACAACCGATCCTTTAATGTAGGGATAACAGCGAGAAAGATCTGCCGTTAGGATTGTAACAATAACAATAAAACAGTAATAATGATAAAAAACAATGTTTAGCCTCAACACTCCAATGATATTGGCTATTTATAGCAATTTTTACCATAAAAAGAAGCCTCTACTTGCTAATAAATCAGAAAATACTGTTCATCATCAAAGTGAAAAGCTAATACAAAATAAAACACAAATTGAATTTTAATCATTTTATTGCAAGAAAGATTTATACAGTGCAGTGAACGATTATGGTAACAAAAGGCTAAAAGGTGAGAATATATCTTTTGGCAATAAAGTAATAACTCCACATAGAAGGAAGAAATTTGACATGCACAATTGTCCTAAGGCACAAATAGTTCAAAGTCAGTCCAAGAAATGGAAAATGTATTAAAATTTGATACATTTCGGTGACTTCTTTCTCATTGAGAAGGGTAGCTTCTCAAGACCAGCTTGAGAAGGTAGAATTTAACAAACAAAATCAACAAAAAAGTACAGTGGGATACAAGAATCACCTAAATTACAAGTTCCAACAATAATTTCAGGAGTAAACCTCTGAAAATACACTAAGACTAAAACGTAACAACTTTTCATACTTGTTCAAAACACGTACTTCAACAACACAGCAACTGACCACGTGAAACAAGACGAATCGAGGTCTGGCATCCCATCACACCACGAGCAGCACCTCTCAAAATGAAGGCTTGAGGCAGAACTTTCAGTAGACTTTTTGACTACATACGAATTTAAATAAACTGGTATAGCTTTCAATCTAAACGCTTAAACTAACATCTGACGTTTAAATGTAGCTTTAACGGCTGAATCTAACGAAATGGGGCGATACTTAGCACCTTCAACCACCAAGATACTTTCCTTCTTTGCCCCTACAGCCTATGTGTGTGTATGTGTTGAGTGTTTTGTATTTATATGTGTATTTGTGTGTTTATTCATACATGAATGACATAAGTGCATAAATAATAATTTTTTCATAACAGACACTAATAAGACTAGTACACTTATTTTTAAAAGACGACAACTTCCTTAAAGTGATATTTAAATATAAATGAGGTGGGTCTAGGTTGATAAAATTATAAAGCAGGCCTATGCACTAGAACATAGCTATCATAGGATCTTTTTCATCCGAAGTTAAAGACGATACCATGTTATCATTTGATTCTGAAACTTCCAAGTCCTCCATCACTTCTTGAATGTTCTTTGGTTGTCTGTGTGGCTTGAAGTGTTTGTGTTTAGTGCTTTCCTTGTCAGATATCTTAGGCGTCGCTTTGAAATGCAAGGGTTCTGGCTTATTTGACTCTCCCTTTGCATCGGCACTATCCTTAGCCAAAAATTCCTCACTTTCTTTTGTTTCATTAGCAAAAGCAACAGGTGTATAAGGGTGCGTGATATTGACAACGTGGTTTATTTGTTCTGAACCATAAAATGAGTGGTCGTCCATGGTTTCTCCTTCATCAGACCTTCTGGCTGCAAACTCTGAAAAGTCTCTGAAATTGGAAAAGAAGTCATCGACATGGTTGTTTGAATGGGGCCTGTGAGATGGAGAATGTGAGCCATAAAAATCCCCATGCAGGAGGTGATCGTGATCATAACCATCATATATGTGTGGATCGTCATCATCGAAAAACGTGCCTCCTTTCAGAACTTCAAAATTCCCTGAACCAAGTAAGGTATTATCCAACGCTTCATTTTCACGGTGGACTGGTATTTTGCTGCTAGGAAAAACAAAGTCTGGTCTGTTGACAGCTTCCCTCGTTCCCGGTCCATAGAAAGTTTCATGGAAATCTCTGAAGCCTCCGTTATCCCTGACTCCCGAACTTTCTCTGAAGCCAGGCCCATGGCCGTTAAACCTAGCACTTCTGGGGCCAGGCCCTCTTGGTGTAGGAAGGGTAGATGGGAAGAAAGACTGGCTTGCAGGACCTTGGTGACTTGGGGTAAACCGAGGATTGAAGTTTGGAAAGAACCTCTGGCTCTCTGGGACAATGAAATCATCATCTGATGTTCGAACCTCAACTTTTCTACTGATTCCCCTACCTGGATATGGAGCTACATTATACTCCCTGCTAGGGATTATAGATGGCTTGATTTTTTCATACTGGAATACTGGATATTGGAACTCTGGAAATGGCTGGATATCAAAGGGAACATCTGAAAAAGCAGCTTGACTGTCCTGGAATGTCCTCAATTGTACTGGAGTGTCTTCTGTATCAATTCTTTTGACCCTCCTTTGGGGTACCAATGATATGTCTTCTGCAGCATCCGGTACACTTGCTCTCTTGGTTCTCTGGTGTATCTGGTCACTGGCTGACTTCTGAATATTCCTGCTGTTGTGATGGGAAGTCGAAATGTCATGTTTCTGAAACAAAATAGAAAATTTTTGTTATCTCTTTATTTGCGAGGAAGTTTAATATACAGAAAGATGTCAGTTTGTTATGTGATTAAAGCAAAAGGAGGAATAATGATGGATTAGACAACAAATTAATAAAGGTTCTGCACGGGGCATAAAATCTCGAAAGGTGGTCACAATTCATTAATCTCTCGTTGAATCTTAATTTTCCCATAATATTTTTAGTTAATGTACTTGACTTTTTTTGATTTTTTTTTTTTTTTTGTGAAACGTCTGTTTTGTTTGAAGTTCAAGTTTAACAAGATGATATCACAATTAGTAATTCTTAAATTTAGAATGAAGTGTGGAAATGTAAGACCCTCTCAAGCATAGATTAAGGCAGCATCAATCCCAAATGGAAGTCCCGAATCCCAAATGAAAGTTTGAGAGAGTTTTTCGATGTCGTTAGACATTCACTGATTGTATTTGGAATTAGGAGGATCATCTGTTACTCATATACCTTAGTTAGAAAAAAATGTGCTGTCATGAGGTTTGGGAGAAACTCTAATGTCTCTAAGTAGCCCATGTCTGGTCAGAAAAAGGAGAGGAATAAAAAGTGGGTTTACTTTTGTAAGGAGGGAAAATGTTACAGCTAAGGTCTAGATAGACTCTAGAACCTACACTCTCTAGACTTTGGTTACAGTGATCATTAAGTTCTGCGTACCTTTCCATCTTGAATAGTTTTGGCATTATAGGTAGTAGGTTGGCCAGGGCACCAGCCGCCCGTTGAGATACTACCGCCCGAGAGTTAGGGGGTCCTTTGACTGGCCAGACAGTACCATATTGGATCCTTCTCTCTGGTTACGGTTCTTTCCCTTTGCCTACACAGACACCGAATAGTCTGGCCTATTCTTTACAGATATTCCTCTGTCCTCATACACCTGACAACACTGAGATTACTAAACAATTCTTCTTCGCCCAAGGGGTTAACTACGGCAATGTAATTGTTCAGTGGCTACTTTCCTCTTGGTAAGGGTAGAAGAGACTCTTTAGCTATGGTAAGCAGCTCTTCTAGGAGAAGGAAACTCCAAAATCAAACCATTGTTCTCTAGTCTTGGGTAGTGCTATAGCCTCTGTACCATGGCCTTCCAATGTCTTGGGTTAGAGTTCTCTTGCTTGAGGGTACACTCAGGCACACTGTTGTATCTAGTTTCTCTTTCTCTTGTTTTGTTGAAGTTTTTATTGTTTATATAGGAAATGTTTATTTAAATGTTACTATTCTTAAAATATTTTATTTTTCCTTGCTTCCTTTCTTCACTGAGCTATTTTCCCTGTTGGGGCCCCTGGGCTTATAGCATCCTGCTTTTCCAACTAGGGTTGTAGCTTAGCATTTAATAATAATAATAATAATAATTATAACCTCTGGTTCTGGGTGATAAGTTTTAATGGGTAGCTTTTAATTTCATTAAAGCCATTAAAATCCTAATGCTTATGGCTACAATTTTTAGTAAAATTCAATGAACAAGAAATATAGTTAAGAATCTTTCCCTGCAAGACTTCAAACTACACTTGAAAATTTGCGGTAAAAAACGTCAAAAATCCTGGAATAAATGTTGCCAGATATTTAACGTTTTAAAAAATCAGATGTATTGACGTAAAGGATTGATATTACGGTCACCAACCCATAAAAGATAATAACAAGTAGAGTACAAATCACGGTCGCCTGTATTTTACTGAAATACAGATGAGAAGAGTATATTTTCTAAGGAGAATTTCCGATTAAAATCATGTTTTTATTTAACAGTGTAGCGTTTGAAAGATAAATTCTATAGTGCGAATCAGTTGCTTTGGAATTTTCATCATATCAATCAAGTTGCTTTCACACCAGGGGGAGTAACAGTAGGCCTAACTGAAGCCGTTTAAATACCGACGGTCTCAACTGGTTTGAAAATATATCTTTTGAAATTATGCAGCACACTTTCTCGCCTGTTTTTGTCAATGATTTACATGATAATGCATTTACTTTTGTACTTAGGTACTTTATAGAGAGAGAGTTTAACCCTTTTACCCCCAGGCTATTTGGAAATTTCCAACCCTTAACCCCCAGGGGTAATTTTTTATTCAAGCACATTTTGCAGTATATATTTTTCAAATGGCTCTAACAGCCTTAATTTTTGTCATAAAGAGGTCGGGTTGGTCTCATTCTCTTGGAAAATGCTTGAATTTTCTCAAAAAATTTTCAAAAAAATAAAAAATAAAAATTATAAATAGCAGTTTTTTTTTTTCAGGGACGTACCGGTACGTCCATGGGGGTAAATGGATGTGTTTTGTGAAACGTACCAGTACGTCCTTTGGCGGTAAAAGTTTGAATTGACAGATTACTTTTGAATTAAGCAAAAACCTCTATCAAAGTCGGAGGAGGATACATTGCCCTGGAGAACATATTCGAAAGAGAAGTCAGTATTATACTTTCAACTTCAGTGAACCTAACTTGACGAAGAAAAAAAAAATCAAATGAAAACTTAGACTTTGGTTCTTAAAGAAAAGTCCTTTAGTCCTTAGTAGTGAACTTAGCTTTCTTTCTAAAACAGGAATAGAAAAAAAATGAAGCTACACTGAGCTGCTGGGAAGGAATCGAGTTCTGTATTACAAAAAAAAAAAAAAAAAAAAAAAAAAAAAAAAAAAAAAAAAAAAAAAAAAAAAAACAATGAGAATATTTACAATCCGATTTGCTAATAATAATTTAGAATATTATAGGAAGTTTATATTTACAACTCTCTCTCTCTCTCTCTCTCTCTCTCTCTCTCTCTCTCTCTCTCTCTCTCTCTCTCTCTCACGCACAAACGACACATCCAAAATGGCGAAATTACCATTTTTACATCTTGAAATAATATCTTTGCGAATTCAGTCATTAGCGATACAGAAAACCTTATAATCTATTAAATAAAAAAAATTCACTTATTAGCGGGTCCGCGATAAGTATTCTTGTGGGCCGACCTTTTAAAACTGACTGCATAAGGTAGAACAGCCCAACCTCATAGCTAACACATGTAAACTATTCAGTAATAAACCCTTTTTTTGTAATTTGAATAGTAATAAAAACTATTAAAAGAAATTCATACATTATGTTTAAGTAATATTTGATATGTAATATATAATGCTGATGAGATATATAAAGCATGCATTATAGTTAAAAGAAAAGATATTTTCTATCTCTCTCTCTCTCTCTCTCTCTCTCTCTCTCTCTCTCTCTCTCTCTCTCTCTCTCTCTCTCTCTGTATATATATATATATATATATATATATATATATATATATATATATATATATATATATATATATATATACATATATATATATATACATATATATATATATATATATATATATATATATATACATATATATATACATATATATATATATATATATATATATATATATATATATATATATATATATATATATATATATATATATATGTGTGTGTGTGTGTGTGTGTGTGTGTGTGTGTGTGTAAAAAAGTATACAATATTTTGAAATTGAATTATTTTTATTTAATCATCGTATGTTTAAATAACTTTCTATTAGAGGAATTGTTATTTAAATTAAGTAAAATAGCGCAAGGAAATTATAATTTTTATAGAATTTACAATAATGGTAACTTCCTTATTTGTTAATAAAAAAAAATGTACACGTTTTTTAAATACATCGTTTTCAAATTATCATCACGTGATATGAAATTCATTCAATAATATTTAACTCATGTTTTAATAAGTTACTTTGATGTGCCAAATTAAACAGGAAATTAATTTTTCTCCCGTCGGTACCTAAGTTTTTTTTTTTTTTTTTTTTTTTTTTTTTTTTTAAATTCTGACCACCGATATATAATCAACAAATTGCAGGGGACTGGAAATTATGGCGAGCTATATTTCCAGTTCTTATCTTATGCTGTTTACAAAGATTTCTTTTAAAAAAGAAATTTGTCCGTTAAAAAATAAGATCTAAAAGAAAATTTTTTAATGACACAAGCAAAATTATATTTACCATATCCGCTTTAAGGCCAGGTGACTATGTTATTACATGTAATATTTTACTTCCACCTATAACTTAAACAATCTGGAATGTGTAATTTTTTTTCACTCTTTAAGTATTTAAACCCAAAAGGTTGTATCAATCTATTATGAAGGAAGGAATCAAACATTGATAAAAGGGAAAAATAAAGAGAAAATAATTAGATAAAAGCGATGAAAAGGGAAATAAAATAAAGGGATATGATTACAATTAAATGTAAAAGAGAGTGTTAATTTACGTACACGAGTGTGTGTGTTAAAGTATTGTTAATTTACGTACACGAGTGTGTGTGTGTGTTAGTTAAAGTATTGTTAATTTACGTACACGAGTGTGTGTGTTAGTTAAAGTATTGTTAATTTACGTACACGAGTGTGTGTGTGTGTTAGTTAAAGTATTGTTAATTTACGTACACGAGTGTGTGTGTTAGTTAAAGTATTGTTAATTTACGTACACGAGTGTGTGTGTTAGTTAAAGTATTGTTAATTTACGTACACGAGTGTGTGTGTGTGTTAGTTAAAGTATTGTTAATTTACGTACACGAGTGTGTGTGTTAGTTAAAGTATTGTTAATTTACGTACACGAGTGTGTGTGTTAGTTAAAGTATTGTTAATTTACGTACACGAGTGTGTGTGTGTGTGTGTTAGTTAAAGTTTTGTTAATTTACGTACACGAGTGTGTGTGTTAGTTAAAGTATTGTTAATTTACGTACACGAGTGTGTGTGTGTGTGTGTGTTAGTTAAAGTATTGTTAATTTACGTACACGAGTGTGTGTGTGTGTGTGATAGTTAAAGTATTGTTAATTTACGTACACGAGTGTGTGTGTGTGTGTTAGTTAAAGTATTGTTAATTTACGTACACGAGTGTGTGTGTTAGTTAAATTATTGTTAATTTACGTACACGAGTGTGTGTGTGTGTGTGTTAGTTAAAGTATTGTTAATTTACATACACGAGTGTGTGTGTGTGTGTGTGTTAGTTAAAGTATTGTTAATTTACGTACACGAGTGTGTGTGTGTGTTAGTTAAAGTATTGTTAATTTACGTACACGAGTGTGTGTGTGTGTGTTAGTTAAAGTATTGTTAATTTACGTACACGAGTGTGTGTGTGTGTGTGTTAGTTAAAGTATTGTTAATTTACGTACACGAGTGTGTGTGTTAGTTAAAGTATTGTTAATTTACGTACACGAGTGTGTGTGTTAGTTAAAGTATTGTTAATTTACGTACACGAGTGTGTGTGTGTTAGTTAAAGTATTGTTAATTTACGTACACGAGTGTGTGTGTGTGTGTTAGTTAAAGTATTGTTAATTTACGTACACGAGTGTGTGTGTGTTAGTTAAAGTATTGTTAATTTACGTACACGAGTGTGTGTGTGTGTGTTAGTTAAATTATTGTTAATTTACGTATACGAGTGTGTGTTTGTGTGTGTGTGTGTTAGTTAAAGTATTGTTAATTTACGTACACGAGTGTGTGTGTGTGTGTGTGTTAGTTAAAGTATTGTTAATTTACGTACACGAGTGTGTGTGTGAGTGTGTGTTAGTTAAAGTATTGTAATACGTCATAGATTTTACTGTTAGAATTTCGTAAACATTGGTGATGTTTTACAGTCGTTTTTAATCTTTTTTTCACTTGTGGTAGAATAAACATTCACACATTCATTAAAAACTACTAATAGCGTATTTACAGAATTATACAGTATACGAAACCTTAAAACAGGGCATTCCATTTAGTCAGCTCAGAGCGACTAGTTTGGGCAGACATTATCGCATTAAGGATAGATCATAAATTTCAAAAAGATAATTGTGCTTCATTAAAGCATTTTTCACTTTTGCTTTCCATTTTGGGTGCATTTCAACCATCAATTATTAGTGACCTTTTACTCTACTGTACAGTATCAGTGAATGTTGTTAAATACACACTAGTATTTTGTTGTTACTTATACATAGTGTGGTGTGGCGATGAAATTCGTGTTATGAGTCGTCTCACCTTATATTGAAGCTGTGTTGATAATGTACAATTACATCTGAAAAGTTGTATGAACTGAAATACCATGATAGAAAGCACATGAAAAAAAAAAACGTAGTGCAGTAAAGTGGGTTACCTAGTGTGTTAGTCAACCACAGGTAGGTAATGGTCAGTGAGTTGGTAGGTTATAAGTATTCGCGGATCCTCGATCTTCGCGCCTGTCTCTGTTACCTAACGCCGCAAATATGGAGGGCCAACTGTATGTAACTACTAATACTATAAGTTCGTTTTTTTTAAATATTTACACTTATATAAACCCTAGTGAGCAACTCTAAATAATGTACATTGTTTAAAAAAAACTAAGGGTGCTAATTCAGGAAGGAACAAATGTAAACAGGAGTTAGAACCTAAGCGAGAAATGACAACAGCATTTGGAAGAACGAAGACAGATCTCATAAACATGTGCAACAGCCTTTTGGTGAGGAAGCAATAGACATGTAGCTTTTTATTAATGAGTCGCCAGGTATTTCGAGGACATCACTTAGAAACATTTGTGAGTATAGAACAGGCTTTAGGAAGAGCCGAAGCTGACCCAAACCCACAAGGCGAATCAGTAGATTACGGGAGGATACAGAGAAGAAGCTGTACAACTAGCCACGCATGCATACAGCTTTTGAGGACATAGCATGGACTTTTTTTCGTAAATCGAGCACAAGGAAAAGGAAATCACCAAACCAATCCTAGTCGAGAGGGGGGAAAACGCACGGGGAAATGAAGGGAAAACACCGGAAAAACCCAGATAGGATACCCGTATACCTGTCCCACGCTTATGATCACTCACCTGTGGTCTGAGGTGTAGTGTTGTAGTCACGTCTTATTGCAACAGCTGTAAAGACCAAACAAAACAAGTCAGTCGTGCGCACGGGGCCCAGAGAGGAAAAATAAATTTAATGTCTGAAGAGATCAGTAGTTTTGGCGAAACGGAAATTAAAGAAATAAGAAGAATAGAGGTTTCAAAAATAACTCCAATCAGATGATAATGATAAATATAAAGATAAAACAAGAAATCGGAAGGGTGTGAAAAAATAGGCAACCTTCGAACAGCTGGAATAAAAGATTAAAGAAGGAAAATTTCGTAAAAGAAAGGGAGTGTAGAAAGAGATCCAGTACCATCAAAATTAAATAAACATATTTCAGTAGTTACACATCACCCCCCAGGATGATGCAACAAGACAAATGAGTTAGCATAATGTTCCAGACATAATCAAAAGCCATTGGAATGAGAAGAGTGACCATAAATATATCCTTATGAAGTTCTATTGAAAGAATAAATACATGTAAAAGAGATACTAGCGAAGATTAGTATACCTAAGTAGGAGGAAGCCATGTCAGTAATTAAAGATATCACTGTTACCAAAGGGATTAACCGGTGATGAGGTGTGGGACAGAGGAAGATGGAGAAAGCTGACCAGAAACATCGACCCCACATAGAAGTGGGAAAAGATGTAGACAAAGAAGAAGAAGAATTGTTACCAAACATAAGTGGAGAAGAATGGTTATGTTAAGGGCCTTACTTCAGCAGAGGTTAGAGCAATAAAGTGTTCCTTTCTAACTATTCAGCTGAAATATTAAATCTTAATGGGAGTGAGCAGTCTTCAAATTTCAGAAAAGTTGGTGTCAAAGGACAATCACATAAAGATCCATCACAGATTTCCCCCCAATGAGTACTTACAAACAGACCACTTTCACCACAAGGGCTTTGACACATGTATACTCCCTAGAATGTGGAAAATCTGACCGCTAATTGGGATTATCAATTTATGGAAGTTGCTTTTGAGCCCTGAGACCGTAATGGAAAAAAAACCTACCTAACCTAACCAGAAAATTAGTCTACCTTTTGTATATCGACTAGTATAGCTAAATTTTCATAGGAAAATAAATAACTATCAAGATATGAACTCATATCTAATAATAACAGCTGTTGAATACTAAAATATGTGGATGAAAGTAAAATAGTGTCGAAAAGAGTGATATTATCAAGTATAATAAAGTCGAGAAAACTTATCTATTCCTAAATTCTTTGAAATAATTAGACGAATGTAGAGTCAGGTCAATATGTCTCCTTAACAAATCAATTGTGGTTATTCAAATTTTTATATTGTAACAGTAACTGCAATCAAATCAGTGTAAGATATTGCAAATATCATAAAAAAGCAGAATACTTTTGTCTTTAACAATTTAATGATAAAGTGAACGCCAGTCATGATACATTTAGACAGTTTTATAAGAAGGAATATATGTTTTCATCACCGCAGCAATCTCTCTAGTCATAAAATGTCATAACATAGAAAAACAAGAATTAGACTATATAATTCATTATAATTAAACATATTCAAACATCAATAATGCAAGCAGAGGAGGAAGACCAGTAAGTAAATAGAACAGTGTTGTTATTAGTCAACCACATTTGAAGGTAGAGGGAAAAATTAGCATGTTAAAATGTTAAAAATGGGTTATACTTGATAGAATAAAGATCATTCACAGAATATGAGGAAACATCATTGTGCCTTGAGACAGTCTTGGTATTCAAGATACTCTGCAGGTAAAGCCTTCACTGATGGAGATTGAGAAGTCTCATGCTAAGTTATGATGAATTCCTTCAAGTCACATGATCCAGTAAAATAAAGCAGTACTGTAGTCAAATTTGTAGCAATAGAAGTAATTAATTCCCCTGAGGACTTTTTCTGCAAACTGATGAAGACAGAGAATACAGTGATATTGAAACATGTTAGGAGTATTTGGACAGAAATGAGAAGAACTGAAGGAGACAGAATTTTTTGAAGTATCGCTTAGCCATTAGCCACGGTAGGACAGGACAATCCTTGGGATAATCAAGCTCAAATAATTTCCCAGCTTCAGTAATAAGAGCCTGTGAAATACCACTTACCTGCTGTGAAAATTGAGGAAGATTGAATTGAGGCTGGGTGTCATCAATGTCTGGAATCTCTACCTCAACTGGCGGTTTAAATTCTACCATGAAACTCTCTGCACCTGGAAATCCATAAATAGGATTAGATGATTATTTTTATATTTGATTAACTTTACGGAACCGTTGGAACAGACAGGGTGTAAAATGTCAAAAGTTATGACTGAAAAACCAGACTTTAGAAGGGAAACAAACTCGAGAACACTACCTAACCTAACATAGGAGCCGTATCCTGTGCCACCTGTGACTAACCCCCTTAGACTGCCATATCCTTA